>NW_027274689.1:0-86981 GCF_030028105.1 Mobula birostris | reverse complement strand
TACACCAAAGTACTTACAGCAAAGCTAATGGAAACACTTTAGGTTAACGTCCCATATGATTTTGAGATGACTGATGGTTGTTTCATGCCTCTAGACATCAAGACAAAAAAGTTGTTATCTCAGTGCATACAATGCTTTGACAATACAAAGAGTACACATTTCAATTTTAAACCAAAGTACTTCCTGCAAACCTAATGGAAACAGCTTAGGTTAACTTCCCACATGATTCTCAGATGACTGAAAGTTGTTTCATGCCTCTAGACATCAAGACAAAAAAGTTGTTATCTCAGTGCATACAATGCTTTGACAATACAAAGAGTATACATTTCAATTTTAAACCAAAGTACTTATTGTAAACCCAATGGAAACACCTTAGGTTAACTTCCCACATGATTCTGAAATGTCTGCAAGTTGTTTCATGCCTCTGTACATAAACACAAAAAAGTTGATTTCTCAGAGAATAGAGTGCTTTGACTTAGAAAGTATAATACATTTGAATTTTACACCGAAGTACTTAGTGCAAACCTAATAAAAACACCTTAGGTTAACTTCCCAGATGATTATGAGTAGTTTGGAAGTAGTTTCATGCCGCTGCTCATCAAGACAAAAAAGTTCTTTCTCAGTGCTTCCAATGCTTTGACAATACAAATAGTATACATTTGAATTTTACACCAAAGTACTTAGTGCAAACCTAATGGAAACACCTTAGGTTAACTTCCCACATGATTCTAAGATGACTGAAAGTTGTTTCATGCCTCTAGACATCAAGACAAAAAAGTTGTTATCTCAGTGCATACAATGCTTTGACAATACAAAGAGTATACATTGCAATTTCAAACCAAAGTACTTACTGCAAACCTAATTGAAACAGCTTAGGTTAGCTTCCCACATGATTCTGAGATGTCTGAGAGTTGTATCATGCCTCTGCACATAAAGACAAAAAAGTTGATTTCTCAGAGCTTAGAGTGCTTTGACAATAAAAGTAGTAGACATTTGAATTTTAAACCAAAGTACTTACTGCAAACCTAATAAAAAACACCTTAGTTTAACTTCCCACATGATTATGAGTAGTTTGGAAGTAGTTTCATGCTTCTGCTCATCAAGACAAAAAAGTTCTTTTCTCAGAGCTTCCAAAGCTTTGACAATACAAATAGTATACATTTCAATTTTACACCAAAGTGCTTACAGCAAACCTAATGGAAACACTTTAGGTTAACTTCCCATATGATTCTGAGATGACTGATAGTTGTTTCATGCCTTTAGACATCAAGACAAAAAAGTTGTTATCTCAGTGCATACAATGCTTTGACAATACAAAGAGTATACATTTCAATTTTAAACCAAAGTACTTACCGCAAACCTAATGGAAACAGCTTAGGTTAACTTCCCACATGATTCCGAAATCTCTGCAAGTTGTTTCATGCCTCTGTACATAAAGACAAAAAAGTTGATTTCTCAGAGAATAGAGTGCTTTGACTTAAAAAGTATAATACATTTGAATTTTACACCAAAGTACTTAGTGCAAACCTAATAAAAACACCTTAGTTTAACGTCCCACATGATTATGAGTAGTTTGGAAGTGGTTTCATGCTTCTGCTCATCAAGACAAAAAAGTTCTTTTCTCAGTGCTTCCAATCCTTTGACAATACAAATAGTATACATTTCAATTTTACACCAAAGTGCTTACAGCAAACCTAATGGAAACACTTTAGGTTAACTTCCCATATGATTCTGAGATGACTGAAAGTTGTTTCATGCCTTTAGACATCAAGACAAAAAAGTTGTTATCTCAGTGCATACAATGCTTTGACGTAACAGTAGTATACACTTCAATTTTACACCAAAATACTTAGTGCAACCCTAATGGAAACACCTTAGGTTAACTTCCCACATGATTCTGAGATGACTGAAAGCTGTTTCATGCCTCTAGACATCAAGACAAAAAAGTTGTTATCTCAGTGCATACAATGCTTTGACAATACAAAGAGTATACATTTCAATTTTAAACCAAAGTACATACTGCAAACCTAATGGAAACAGCTTAGGTTAACTTCCCACATGATTATGAGTAGTTTGGAAGTAGTTTCATGCCGCTGCTCATCAAGACAAAAAAGTTCTTTCTCAGTGCTTCCAAAGCTTTGACAATACAAATAGTATACATTTCAATTTTACACCAAAGTACTTACAACAAACCTAATGGAAACACTTTAGGTTAACGTCCCATATGATTCTGAGATGACTGATAGTTGTTTCATGCCTCTAGACATCAAGACAAAAAAGTTGTTATCTCAGTGCATACAATGCTTTGACAATACAAAGAGTATACATTTCAATTTTAAACCAAAGTACTTACTGCAAACCTAATGGAAACAGCTTAGGTTAACTTCCCACTTGATTCTGAAATCTCTGCAAGTTGTTTCATGCCTCTGTACATAAAGACAGAAAAGTTGATTTCTCAGAGAATAGAGTGCTTTGACTTAAAAAGTATAATACATTTGAATTTTACACCAAAGTACTTAGTGCAAACCTAATAAAAACACCTTAGGTTAACTTCCCACATGATTATGAGTAGTTTGTAAGTAGTTTCATGCCGCTGCTCATCAAGACAAAAAAGTTCTTTCTCAGTGCTTCCAATGCTTTGACAATACAAATAGTATACATTTGAATTTTACACCAAAGTACTTAGTGCAAACCTAATGGAAACACCTTAAGTTAACTTCCCACATGATTCTGAGATGACTGAAAGTTGTTTCATGACTCTAGACATCAAGACAAAAAAGTTGTTATCTCAGTGCATACAATGCTTTGACAATACAAAGAGTATACATTTCAATTTTAAACCAAAGTACTTACTGCAAACCTAATGGAAACACCTTAGGTTAACTTCCCGCATGATTATGAGTAGTTTGGAAGTAGTTTCATGCCGCTGCTCATCAAGACAAAGAAGTTCTTTCTCAGTGCTTCCAATGCTTTGACAATACAAATAGTATACATTTGAATTTTACACCAAAGTACTTGGTGCAAACCTAATGGAAACACCTTAGGTTAACTTCCCACATGATTCTGAGATGACTGAAAGTTGTTTCATGCCTCTAGACATCAAGACAAAAAAGTTGTTATCTCAGTGCATACAATGCTTTGACAATACAAAGAGTATACATTGCAATTTTAATTCAAAGTACTTACTGCAAACCTAATTGAAACAGCTTAGGTTAGCTTCCCACATGATTCTGAGATGTCTGAGAGTTGTACCATGCCTCTGCACATAAAGACAAAAAAGTTGATTTCTCAGAGCTTCGAGTGCTTTGACAATATAAGTAGTAGACATTTGAATTTAAAACCAAAGTACTTACTGCAAACCTAATGGAATCACCTTAGTTTAACTTCCCACATGATTATTAGTACTTTGAAAGTAGTTTCATGCCTCTGCTCATCAAGACAAAAAAGTTCTTTTCTCAGTGCTTCCAATGCTTTGACAATACAAATAGTATACATTTCAATTTTACACCAAAGTACTTACAGCAAAGCTAATGGAAACACTTTAGGTTAACGTCCCATATGATTTTGAGATGACTGATAGTTGTTTCATGCCTCTAGACATCAAGACAAAAAAGTTGTTATCTCAGTGCATACAATGCTTTGACAATACAAAGAGTACACATTTCAATTTTAAACCAAAGGACTTACTGCAAACCTAATGGAAACAGCTTAGGTTAACTTCCCACATGATTCTCAGATGACTGAAAGTTGTTTCATGCCTCTAGACATCAAGACAAAAAAGTTGTTATCTCAGTGCATACAATGCTTTGACAATACAAAGAGTATACATTTCAATTTTAAACCAAAGTACTTATTGCAAACCCAATGGAAACACCTTAGGTTAGCTTCCCACATGATTCTGAAATATCTGCAAGTTGTTTCATGCCTCTGTACATAAACACAAAAAAGTTGATTTCTCAGAGAATAGAGTGCTTTGACTTAGAAAGTATAATACATTTGAATTTTACACCGAAGTACTTAGTGCAAACCTAATAAAAACACCTTAGGTTAACTTCCCAGATGATTATGAGTAGTTTGGAAGTAGTTTCATGCCGCTGCTCATCAAGACAAAAAAGTTCTTTCTCAGTGCTTCCAATGCTTTGACAATACAAATAGTATACATTTGAATTTTACACCAAAGTACTTAGTGCAAACCTAATGGAAACACCTTAGGTTAACTTCCCACATGATTCTAAGATGACTGAAAGTTGTTTCATGCCTCTAGACATCAAGACAAAAAAGTTGTTATCTCAGTGCATACAATGCTTTGACAATACAAAGAGTATACATTGCAATTTCAAACCAAAGTACTTACTGCAAACCTAATTGAAACAGCTTAGGTTAGCTTCCCACATGATTCTGAGATGTCTGAGAGTTGTATCATGCCTCTGCACATAAAGACAAAAAAGTTGATTTCTCAGAGCTTAGAGTGCTTTGACAATAAAAGTAGTAGACATTTGAATTTTAAACCAAAGTACTTACTGCAAACCTAATAAAAACACCTTAGTTTAACTTCCCACATGATTATGAGTAGTTTGGAAGTAGTTTCATGCTTCTGCTCATCAAGACAAAAAAGTTCTTTTCTCAGAGCTTCCAATGCTTTGACAATACAAATAGTATACATTTCAATTTTACACCAAAGTGCTTACAGCAAACCTAATGGAAACACTTTAGGTTAACTTCCCATATGATTCTGAGATGACTGATAGTTGTTTCATGCCTTTAGACATCAAGACAAAAAAGTTGTTATCTCAGTGCATACAATGCTTTGACAATACAAAGAGTATACATTTCAATTTTAAACCAAAGTACTTACCGCAAACCTAATGGAAACAGCTTAGGTTAACTTCCCACATGATTCCGAAATCTCTGCAAGTTGTTTCATGCCTCTGTACATAAAGACAAAAAAGTTGATTTCTCAGAGAATAGAGTGCTTTGACTTAAAAAGTATAATACATTTGAATTTTACACCAAAGTACTTAGTGCAAACCTAATAAAAACACCTTAGTTTAACGTCCCACATGATTATGAGTAGTTTGGAAGTGGTTTCATGCTTCTGCTCATCAAGACAAAAAAGTTCTTTTCTCAGTGCTTCCAATGCTTTGACAATACAAATAGTATACATTTCAATTTTACACCAAAGTGCTTACAGCAAACCTAATGGAAACACTTTAGGTTAACTTCCCATATGATTCTGAGATGACTGAAAGTTGTTTCATGCCTTTAGACATCAAGACAAAAAAGTTGTTATCTCAGTGCATACAATGCTTTGACGTAACAGTAGTATACACTTCAATTTTACACCAAAATACTTAGTGCAACCCTAATGGAAACACCTTAGGTTAACTTCCCACATGATTCTGAGATGACTGAAAGCTGTTTCATGCCTCTAGACATCAAGACAAAAAAGTTGTTATCTCAGTGCATACAATGCTTTGACAATACAAAGAGTATACATTTCAATTTTAAACCAAAGTACTTACTGCAAACCTAATGGAAACAGCTTAGGTTAACTTCCCACATGATTATGAGTAGTTTGGAAGTAGTTTCATGCCGCTGCTCATCAAGACAAAAAAGTTCTTTCTCAGTGCTTCCAAAGCTTTGACAATACAAATAGTATACATTTCAATTTTACACCAAAGTACTTACAACAAACCTAATGGAAACACTTTAGGTTAACGTCCCATATGATTCTGAGATGACTGATAGTTGTTTCATGCCTCTAGACATCAAGACAAAAAAGTTGTTATCTCAGTGCATACAATGCTTTGACAATACAAAGAGTATACATTTCAATTTTAAACCAAAGTACTTACTGCAAACCTAATGGAAACAGCTTAGGTTAACTTCCCACTTGATTCTGAAATCTCTGCAAGTTGTTTCATGCCTCTGTACATAAAGACAGAAAAGTTGATTTCTCAGAGAATAGAGTGCTTTGACTTAAAAAGTATAATACATTTGAATTTTACACCAAAGTACTTAGTGCAAACCTAATAAAAACACCTTAGGTTAACTTCCCACATGATTATGAGTAGTTTGTAAGTAGTTTCATGCCGCTGCTCATCAAGACAAAAAAGTTCTTTCTCAGTGCTTCCAATGCTTTGACAATACAAATAGTATACATTTGAATTTTACACCAAAGTACTTAGTGCAAACCTAATGGAAACACCTTAAGTTAACTTCCCACATGATTCTGAGATGACTGAAAGTTGTTTCATGACTCTAGACATCAAGACAAAAAAGTTGTTATCTCAGTGCATACAATGCTTTGACAATACAAAGAGTATACATTTCAATTTTAAACCAAAGTACTTACTGCAAACCTAATGGAAACACCTTAGGTTAACTTCCCACATGATTATGAGTAGTTTGGAAGTAGTTTCATGCCGCTGCTCATCAAGACAAAGAAGTTCTTTCTCAGTGCTTCCAATGCTTTGACAATACAAATAGTATACATTTGAATTTTACACCAAAGTACTTGGTGCAAACCTAATGGAAACACCTTAGGTTAACTTCCCACATGATTCTGAGATGACTGAAAGTTGTTTCATGCCTCTAGACATCAAGACAAAAAAGTTGTTATCTCAGTGCATACAATGCTTTGACAATACAAAGAGTATACATTGCAATTTTAATTCAAAGTACTTACTGCAAACCTAATTGAAACAGCTTAGGTTAGCTTCCCACATGATTCTGAGATGTCTGAGAGTTGTACCATGCCTCTGCACATAAAGACAAAAAAGTTGATTTCTCAGAGCTTCGAGTGCTTTGACAATATAAGTAGTAGACATTTGAATTTAAAACCAAAGTACTTACTGCAAACCTAATGGAATCACCTTAGTTTAACTTCCCACATGATTATTAGTACTTTGAAAGTAGTTTCATGCCTCTGCTCATCAAGACAAAAAAGTTCTTTTCTCAGTGCTTCCAATGCTTTGACAATACAAATAGTATACATTTCAATTTTACACCAAAGTACTTACAGCAAAGCTAATGGAAACACTTTAGGTTAACGTCCCATATGATTTTGAGATGACTGATAGTTGTTTCATGCCTCTAGACATCAAGACAAAAAAGTTGTTATCTCAGTGCATACAATGCTTTGACAATACAAAGAGTACACATTTCAATTTTAAACCAAAGGACTTACTGCAAACCTAATGGAAACAGCTTAGGTTAACTTCCCACATGATTCTCAGATGACTGAAAGTTGTTTCATGCCTCTAGACATCAAGACAAAAAAGTTGTTATCTCAGTGCATACAATGCTTTGACAATACAAAGAGTATACATTGCAATTTCAAACCAAAGTACTTACTGCAAACCTAATGGAAACACCTTAGGTTAACTTCCCACATGATTCTGAGATGTCTGAGAGTTGTATCATGCCTCTGCACATAAAGACAAAAAAGTTGATTTCTCAGAGCTTAGAGTGCTTTGACAATAAAAGTAGTAGACATTTGAATTTTAACCCAAAGTACTTACTGCAAACCTAATAAAAACACCTTAGTTTAACTTCCCACATGATTATGAGTAGTTTGGAAGTAGTTTCATGCTTCTGCTCATCAAGACAAAAAAGTTCTTTTCTCAGTGCTTCCAATGCTTTGACAATACAAATAGTATACATTTCAATTTTACACCAAAGTGCTTACAGCAAACCTAATGGAAACACTTTAGGTTAACTTCCCATATGATTCTGAGATGACTGAAAGTTGTTTCATGCGTTTAGACATCAAGACAAAAAAGTTGTTATCTCAGTGCATACCATGCTTTGACAATACAAAGAGTATACATTGCAATTTTAAACCAAAGTACTTACTGCAAACCTAATTGAAACAGCTTAGATTAGCTTCCCACATGATTCTGAGATGTCTGAGAGTTGTATCATGCCTCTGCACAAAAAGACAAAAAAGTTGATTTCTCAGAGCTTCGAGTGCTTTGTCAATATAAGTAGTAGACATTTGAATTTAAAACCAAAGTACTTACTGCAAACCTAATGGAAACAGCTTAGTTTAACTTCCCACATGATTATTAGTACTTTGAAAGTAGTTTCATGCCTCTGCTCATCAAGACAAAAAAGTTCTTTTCTCAGTGCTTCCAATGCTTTGACAATACAAATAGTATACATTTCAATTTTACACCAAAGTACTTACAGCAAACCTAATGGAAACACTTTAGGTTAACTTCCCATATGATTCTGAGATGACTGAAAGTTGTTTCATGCGTTTAGACATCAAGACAAAAAAGTTGTTATCTCAGTGCATACCATGCTTTGACAATACAAAGAGTATACATTGCAATTTTAAACCAAAGTACTTACTGCAAACCTAATTGAAACAGCTTAGATTAGCTTCCCACATGATTCTGAGATGTCTGAGAGTTGTATCATGCCTCTGCACAAAAAGACAAAAAAGTTGATTTCTCAGAGCTTCGAGTGCTTTGACAATATAAGTAGTAGACATTTGAATTTAAAACCAAAGTACTTACTGCAAACCTAATGGAAACAGCTTAGTTTAACTTCCCACATGATTATTAGTACTTTGAAAGTAGTTTCATGCCTCTGCTCATCAAGACAAAAAAGTTCTTTTCTCAGTGCTTCCAATGCTTTGACAATACAAATAGTATACATTTCAATTTTACACCAAAGTACTTACAGCAAACCTAATGGAAACACTTTAGGTTAACGTCCCATATGATTCTGAGATGACTGATAGTTGTTTCATGCCTCTAGACATCAAGACAAAAAAGTTGTTTTCTCAGTGCATACAATGCTTTGACAATACAAAGAGTATACATTTCAATTTTAAACCAATGTACTTACTGCAAACCTGATGGAAACAGCTTAGGTTAACTTCCCACATGATTCTGAAATGCCTGCAAGTTGTTTCATGCCTCTGTACATAAAGACAAAAAAGTTGATTTCTCAGAGAATAGAGTGCTTTGACTTAAAAAGTATAATACATTTGAATTTTACACCAAAGTACTTAGTGCAAACCTAATAAAAACACCTTAGTTTAACTTCCCACATGATTATGAGTAGTTTGGAAGTGGTTTCATGCTTCTGCTTATCAAGACAAAAAAGTTCTTTTCTCAGTGCTTCCAATGCTTTGACAATACAAATAGTATACATTTCAATTTTACACCAAAGTGCTTACAGCAAACCTAATGGAAACACTTTAGGTTAACTTCCCATATGATTCTGAGATGACTGAAAGTTGTTTCATGCGTTTAGACATCAAGACAAAAAAGTTGTTATCTCAGTGCATACCATGCTTTGACAATACAAAGAGTATACATTGCAATTTTAAACCAAAGTACTTACTGCAAACCTAATTGAAACAGCTTAGATTAGCTTCCCACATGATTCTGAGATGTCTGAGAGTTGTATCATGCCTCTGCAGAAAAAGACAAAAAAGTTGATTTCTCAGAGCTTCGAGTGCTTTGACAATATAAGTAGTAGACATTTGAATTTAAAACCAAAGTACTTACTGCAAACCTAATGGAAACAGCTTAGTTTAACTTCCCACATGATTATTAGTACTTTGAAAGTAGTTTCATGCCTCTGCTCATCAAGACAAAAAAGTTCTTTTCTCAGTGCTTCCAATGCTTTGACAATACAAATAGTATACATTTCAATTTTACACCAAAGTACTTACAGCAAACCTAATGGAAACACTTTAGGTTAACTTCCCATATGATTCTGAGATGACTGAAAGTTGTTTCATGCGTTTAGACATCAAGACAAAAAAGTTGTTATCTCAGTGCATACCATGCTTTGACAATACAAAGAGTATACATTGCAATTTTAAACCAAAGTACTTACTGCAAACCTAATTGAAACAGCTTAGATTAGCTTCCCACATGATTCTGAGATGTCTGAGAGTTGTATCATGCCTCTGCACAAAAAGACAAAAAAGTTGATTTCTCAGAGCTTCGAGTGCTTTGACAATATAAGTAGTAGACATTTGAATTTAAAACCAAAGTACTTAGTGCAAACCTAATAAAAACACCTTAGTTTAACTTCCCACATGATTATGAGTAGTTTGGAAGTGGTTTCATGCTTCTGCTTATCAAGACAAAAAAGTTCTTTTCTCAGTGCTTCCAATGCTTTGACAATACAATTAGTATACATTTCAATTTTACACCAAAGTGCTTACAGCAAACCTAATGCAAACACTTTAGGTTAACTTCCCATATGATTCTGAGATGACTGAAAGTTGTTTCATGCCTTTAGACATCAAGACAAAAAAGTTGTTATCTCAGTGCATACAATGCTTTGACGTAACAGTAGTATACACTTCAATTTTACACCAAAATACTTAGTGCAACCCTAATGGAAACACCTTAGGTTAACTTCCCACATGATTCTGAGATGACTGAAAGCTGTTTCATGCCTCTAGACATCAAGACAAAAAAGTTGTTATCTCAGTGCATACAATGCTTTGACAATACAAAGAGTATACATTTCAATTTTAAACCAAAGTACATACTGCAAACCTAATGGAAACAGCTTAGGTTAACTTCCCACATGATTATGAGTAGTTTGGAAGTAGTTTCATGCCGCTGCTCATCAAGACAAAAAAGTTCTTTCTCAGTGCTTCCAAAGCTTTGACAATACAAATAGTATACATTTCAATTTTACACCAAAGTACTTACAACAAACCTAATGGAAACACTTTAGGTTAACGTCCCATATGATTCTGAGATGACTGATAGTTGTTTCATGCCTCTAGACATCAAGACAAAAAAGTTGTTATCTCAGTGCATACAATGCTTTGACAATACAAAGAGTATACATTTCAATTTTAAACCAAAGTACTTACTGCAAACCTAATGGAAACACCTTAGGTTAACTTCCCACATGATTATGAGTAGTTTGGAAGTAGTTTCATGCCGCTGCTCATCAAGACAAAGAAGTTCTTTCTCAGTGCTTCCAATGCTTTGACAATACAAATAGTATACATTTGAATTTTACACCAAAGTACTTGGTGCAAACCTAATGGAAACACCTTAGGTTAACTTCCCACATGATTCTGAGATGACTGAAAGTTGTTTCATGCCTCTAGACATCAAGACAAAAAAGTTGTTATCTCAGTGCATACAATGCTTTGACAATACAAAGAGTATACATTGCAATTTTAATTCAAAGTACTTACTGCAAACCTAATTGAAACAGCTTAGGTTAGCTTCCCACATGATTCTGAGATGTCTGAGAGTTGTACCATGCCTCTGCACATAAAGACAAAAAAGTTGATTTCTCAGAGCTTCGAGTGCTTTGACAATATAAGTAGTAGACATTTGAATTTAAAACCAAAGTACTTACTGCAAACCTAATGGAATCACCTTAGTTTAACTTCCCACATGATTATTAGTACTTTGAAAGTAGTTTCATGCCTCTGCTCATCAAGACAAAAAAGTTCTTTTCTCAGTGCTTCCAATGCTTTGACAATACAAATAGTATACATTTCAATTTTACACCAAAGTACTTACAGCAAAGCTAATGGAAACACTTTAGGTTAACGTCCCATATGATTTTGAGATGACTGATAGTTGTTTCATGCCTCTAGACATCAAGACAAAAAAGTTGTTATCTCAGTGCATACAATGCTTTGACAATACAAAGAGTACACATTTCAATTTTAAACCAAAGGACTTACTGCAAACCTAATGGAAACAGCTTAGGTTAACTTCCCACATGATTCTCAGATGACTGAAAGTTGTTTCATGCCTCTAGACATCAAGACAAAAAAGTTGTTATCTCAGTGCATACAATGCTTTGACAATACAAAGAGTATACATTGCAATTTCAAACCAAAGTACTTACTGCAAACCTAATGGAAACACCTTAGGTTAACTTCCCACATGATTCTGAGATGTCTGAGAGTTGTATCATGCCTCTGCACATAAAGACAAAAAAGTTGATTTCTCAGAGCTTAGAGTGCTTTGACAATAAAAGTAGTAGACATTTGAATTTTAACCCAAAGTACTTACTGCAAACCTAATAAAAACACCTTAGTTTAACTTCCCACATGATTATGAGTAGTTTGGAAGTAGTTTCATGCTTCTGCTCATCAAGACAAAAAAGTTCTTTTCTCAGTGCTTCCAATGCTTTGACAATACAAATAGTATACATTTCAATTTTACACCAAAGTGCTTACAGCAAACCTAATGGAAACACTTTAGGTTAACTTCCCATATGATTCTGAGATGACTGAAAGTTGTTTCATGCGTTTAGACATCAAGACAAAAAAGTTGTTATCTCAGTGCATACCATGCTTTGACAATACAAAGAGTATACATTGCAATTTTAAACCAAAGTACTTACTGCAAACCTAATTGAAACAGCTTAGATTAGCTTCCCACATGATTCTGAGATGTCTGAGAGTTGTATCATGCCTCTGCACAAAAAGACAAAAAAGTTGATTTCTCAGAGCTTCGAGTGCTTTGTCAATATAAGTAGTAGACATTTGAATTTAAAACCAAAGTACTTACTGCAAACCTAATGGAAACAGCTTAGTTTAACTTCCCACATGATTATTAGTACTTTGAAAGTAGTTTCATGCCTCTGCTCATCAAGACAAAAAAGTTCTTTTCTCAGTGCTTCCAATGCTTTGACAATACAAATAGTATACATTTCAATTTTACACCAAAGTACTTACAGCAAACCTAATGGAAACACTTTAGGTTAACTTCCCATATGATTCTGAGATGACTGAAAGTTGTTTCATGCGTTTAGACATCAAGACAAAAAAGTTGTTATCTCAGTGCATACCATGCTTTGACAATACAAAGAGTATACATTGCAATTTTAAACCAAAGTACTTACTGCAAACCTAATTGAAACAGCTTAGATTAGCTTCCCACATGATTCTGAGATGTCTGAGAGTTGTATCATGCCTCTGCACAAAAAGACAAAAAAGTTGATTTCTCAGAGCTTCGAGTGCTTTGACAATATAAGTAGTAGACATTTGAATTTAAAACCAAAGTACTTACTGCAAACCTAATGGAAACAGCTTAGTTTAACTTCCCACATGATTATTAGTACTTTGAAAGTAGTTTCATGCCTCTGCTCATCAAGACAAAAAAGTTCTTTTCTCAGTGCTTCCAATGCTTTGACAATACAAATAGTATACATTTCAATTTTACACCAAAGTACTTACAGCAAACCTAATGGAAACACTTTAGGTTAACTTCCCATATGATTCTGAGATGACTGAAAGTTGTTTCATGCGTTTAGACATCAAGACAAAAAAGTTGTTATCTCAGTGCATACCATGCTTTGACAATACAAAGAGTATACATTGCAATTTTAAACCAAAGTACTTACTGCAAACCTAATTGAAACAGCTTAGATTAGCTTCCCACATGATTCTGAGATGTCTGAGAGTTGTATCATGCCTCTGCACAAAAAGACAAAAAAGTTGATTTCTCAGAGCTTCGAGTGCTTTGACAATATAAGTAGTAGACATTTGAATTTAAAACCAAAGTACTTAGTGCAAACCTAATAAAAACAGCTTAGTTTAACTTCCCACATGATTATGAGTAGTTTGGAAGTGGTTTCATGCTTCTGCTTATCAAGACAAAAAAGTTCTTTTCTCAGTGCTTCCAATGCTTTGACAATACAAATAGTATACATTTCAATTTTACACCAAAGTGCTTACAGCAAACCTAATGGAAACACTTTAGGTTAACTTCCCATATGATTCTGAGATGACTGAAAGTTGTTTCATGCCTTTAGACATCAAGACAAAAAAGTTGTTATCTCAGTGCATACAATGCTTTGACGTAACAGTAGTATACACTTCAATTTTACACCAAAATACTTAGTGCAACCCTAATGGAAACACCTTAGGTTAACTTCCCACATGATTCTGAGATGACTGAAAGCTGTTTCATGCCTCTAGACATCAAGACAAAAAAGTTGTTATCTCAGTGCATACAATGCTTTGACAATACAAAGAGTATACATTTCAATTTTAAACCAAAGTACATACTGCAAACCTAATGGAAACAGCTTAGGTTAACTTCCCACATGATTATGAGTAGTTTGGAAGTAGTTTCATGCCGCTGCTCATCAAGACAAAAAAGTTCTTTCTCAGTGCTTCCAAAGCTTTGACAATACAAATAGTATACATTTCAATTTTACACCAAAGTACTTACAACAAACCTAATGGAAACACTTTAGGTTAACGTCCCATATGATTCTGAGATGACTGATAGTTGTTTCATGCCTCTAGACATCAAGACAAAAAAGTTGTTATCTCAGTGCATACAATGCTTTGACAATACAAAGAGTATACATTTCAATTTTAAACCAAAGTACTTACTGCAAACCTAATGGAAACAGCTTAGGTTAACTTCCCACTTGATTCTGAAATCTCTGCAAGTTGTTTCATGCCTCTGGACATAAAGACAGAAAAGTTGATTTCTCAGAGAATAGAGTGCTTTGACTTAAAAAGTATAATACATTTGAATTTTACACCAAAGTACTTAGTGCAAACCTAATAAAAACACCTTAGGTTAACTTCCCACATGATTATGAGTAGTTTGGAAGTAGTTTCATGCCGCTGCTCATCAAGACAAAGAAGTTCTTTCTCAGTGCTTCCAATGCTTTGACAATACAAATAGTATACATTTGAATTTTACACCAAAGTACTTAGTGCAAACCTAATGGAAACACCTTAGGTTAACTTCCCACATGATTCTGAGATGACTGAAAGTTGTTTCATGCCTCTAGACATCAAGACAAAAAAGTTGTTATCTCAGTGCATACCATGCTTTGACAATACAAAGAGTATACATTGCAATTTTAAACCAAAGTACTTACTGCAAACCTAATTGAAACAGCTTAGGTTAGCTTCCCACATGATTCTGAGATGTCTGAGAGTTGTATCATGCCTCTGCACAAAAAGACAAAAAAGTTGATTTCTCAGAGCTTCGAGTGCTTTGACAATATAAGTAGTAGACATTTGAATTTAAAACCAAAGTACTTACTGCAAACCTAATGGAAACAGCTTAGTTTAACTTCCCACATGATTATTAGTACTTTGAAAGTAGTTTCATGCCTCTGCTCATCAAGACAAAAAAGTTCTTTTCTCAGTGCTTCCAATGCTTTGACAATACAAATAGTATACATTTCAATTTTACACCAAAGTACTTACAGCAAACCTAATGGAAACACTTTAGGTTAACGTCCCATATGATTCTGAGATGACTGATAGTTGTTTCATGCCTCTAGACATCAAGACAAAAAAGTTGTTTTCTCAGTGCATACAATGCTTTGACAATACAAAGAGTATACATTTCAATTTTAAACCAATGTACTTACTGCAAACCTGATGGAAACAGCTTAGGTTAACTTCCCACATGATTCTGAAATGCCTGCAAGTTGTTTCATGCCTCTGTACATAAAGACAAAAAAGTTGATTTCTCAGAGAATAGAGTGCTTTGACTTAAAAAGTGTAATACATTTGAATTTTACACCACAGTACTTAGTGCAAACCTAATAAAAACACCTTCGTTTAACTTCCCACATGATTATGAGTAGTTTGGAAGTGGTTTCATGCTTCTGCTCATCAAGACAAAAAAGTTCTTTTCTCAGTGCTTCCAATGCTTTGACAATACAAATAGTATACATTTCAATTTTACACCAAAGTGCTTACAGCAAACCTAATGGAAACACTTTAGGTTAACTTCCCATATGATTCTGAGATGACTGAAAGTTGTTTCATGCCTTTAGACATCAGGACAAAAAAGTTGTTATCTCAGTGCATACAATGCTTTGACGTAACAGCAGTATACACTTCAATTTTACACCAAAATACTTAGTGCAACCCTAATGGAAACACCTTAGGTTAACTTCCCACATGATTCTGAGATGACTGAAAGCTGTTTCATGCCTCTAGACATCAAGACAAAAAAGTTGTTATCTCAGTGCATACAATGCTTTGACAATACAAAGAGTATACATTTCAATTTTAAACCAAAGTACTTACTGCAAACCTAATGGAAACAGCTTAGGTTAACTTCCCACATGATTATGAGTAGTTTGGAAGTAGTTTCATGCCGCTGCTCATCAAGACAAAAAAGTTCTTTCTCAGTGCTTCCAAAGCTTTGACAATACAAATAGTATACATTTCAATTTTACACCAAAGTACTTACAACAAACCTAATGGAAACACTTTAGGTTAACGTCCCATATGATTCTGAGATGACTGATAGTTGTTTCATGCCTCTAGACATCAAGACAAAAAAGTTGTTATCTCAGTGCATACAATGCTTTGACAATACAAAGAGTATACATTTCAATTTTAAACCAAAGTACTTACTGCAAACCTAATGGAAACAGCTTAGGTTAACTTCCCACTTGATTCTGAAATCTCTGCAAGTTGTTTCATGCCTCTGTACATAAAGACAGAAAAGTTGATTTCTCAGAGAATAGAGTGCTTTGACTTAAAAAGTATAATACATTTGAATTTTACACCAAAGTACTTAGTGCAAACCTAATAAAAACACCTTAGGTTAACTTCCCACATGATTATGAGTAGTTTGGAAGTAGTTTCATGCCGCTGCTCATCAAGACAAAGAAGTTCTTTCTCAGTGCTTCCAATGCTTTGACAATACAAATAGTATACATTTGAATTTTACACCAAAGTACTTGGTGCAAACCTAATGGAAACACCTTAGGTTAACTTCCCACATGATTCTGAGATGACTGAAAGTTGTTTCATGCCTCTAGACATCAAGACAAAAAAGTTGTTATCTCAGTGCATACAATGCTTTGACAATAAAAAGAGTATACATTGCAATTTTAATTCAAAGTACTTACTGCAAACCTAATTGAAACAGCTTAGGTTAGCTTCCCACATGATTCTGAGATGTCTGAGAGTTGTACCATGCCTCTGCACATAAAGACAAAAAAGTTGATTTCTCAGAGCTTCGAGTGCTTTGACAGTATAAGTAGTAGACATTTGAATTTAAAACCAAAGTACTTACTGCAAACCTAATGGAATCACCTTAGTTTAACTTCCCACATGATTATTAGAACTTTGAAAGTAGTTTCATGCCTCTGCTCATCAAGACAAAAAAGTTCTTTTCTCAGTGCTTCCAATGCTTTGACAATACAAATAGTATACATTTCAATTTTACACCAAAGTACTTACAGCAAACCTAATGGAAACACTTTAGGTTAACGTCCCATATGATTCTGAGATGACTGATAGTTGTTTCATGCCTCTAGACATCAAGACAAAAAAGTTGTTTTCTCAGTGCATACAATGCTTTGACAATACAAAGAGTATACATTTCAATTTTAAACCAATGTACTTACTGCAAACCTGATGGAAACAGCTTAGGTTAACTTCCCACATGATTCTGAAATGCCTGCAAGTTGTTTCATGCCTCTGTACATAAAGACAAAAAAGTTGATTTCTCAGAGAATAGAGTGCTTTGACTTAAAAAGTATAATACATTTGAATTTTACACCAAAGTACTTAGTGCAAACCTAATAAAAACACCTTAGTTTAACTTCCCACATGATTATGAGTAGTTTGGAAGTGGTTTCATGCTTCTGCTCATCAAGACAAAAAAGTTCTTTTCTCAGTGCTTCCAATCCTTTGACAATACAAATAGTATACATTTCAATTTTACACCAAAGTGCTTACAGCAAACCTAATGGAAACACTTTAGGTTAACTTCCCATATGATTCTGAGATGACTGAAAGTTGTTTCATGCCTTTAGACATCAAGACAAAAAAGTTGTTATCTCAGTGCATACAATGCTTTGACGTAACAGTAGTATACACTTCAATTTTACACCAAAATACTTAGTGCAACCCTAATGGAAACAGCTTAGGTTAACTTCCCACATGATTATTAGTAGTTTGGAAGTAGTTTCATGCCGCTGCTCATCAAGACAAAAAAGTTCTTTCTCAGTGCTTCCAAAGCTTTGACAATACAAATAGTATACATTTCAATTTTACACCAAAGTACTTAAAACAAACCTAATGGAAACACTTTAGGTTAACGTCCCATATGATTCTGAGATGACTGATAGTTGTTTCATGCCTCTAGACATCAAGACAAAAAAGTTGTTATCTCAGTGCATACAATGCTTTGACAATACAAAGAGTATACATTTCAATTTTAAACCAAAGTACTTACTGCAAACCTAATGGAAACAGCTTAGGTTAACTTCCCACTTGATTCTGAAATCTCTGCAAGTTGTTTCATGCCTCTGTACATAAAGACAGAAAAGTTGATTTCTCAGAGAATAGAGTGCTTTGACTTAAAAAGTATAATACATTTGAATTTTACACCAAAGTACTTAGTGCAAACCTAATAAAAACACCTTAGGTTAACTTCCCACATGAATATGAGTAGTTTGTAAGTAGTTTCATGCCGCTGCTCATCAAGACAAAAAAGTTCTTTCTCAGTGCTTCCAATGCTTTGACAATACAAAGAGTATACATTTCAATTTTAAAACAAAGTACTTACTGCAAACCTAATTGAAACAGCTTAGGTTAGCTTCCCACATGATTCTGAGATGTCTGAGAGTTGTATCATGCCTCTACACATAAAGACAAAAAAGTTGATTTCTCAGAGCTTAGAGTGCTTTGACAATAAAAGTAGTAGACATTTGAATTTTAACCCAAAGTACTTACTGCAAACCTAATAAAAACACCTTAGTTTAACTTCCCACATGATTATGAGTAGTTTGGAAGTAGTTTCATGCCGCTGCTCATCAAGACAAAGAAGTTCTTTCTCAGTGCTTCCAATGCTTTGACAATACAAATAGTATACATTTGAATTTTACACCAAAGTACTTAGTGCAAACCTAATGGAAACACCTTAGGTTAACTTCCCACATGATTCTGAGATGACTGAAAGTTGTTTCATGCCTCTAGACATCAAGACAAAAAAGTTGTTATCTCAGTGCATACAATGCTTTGACAATACAAAGAGTATACATTGCAATTTTAATTCAAAGTACTTACTGCAAACCTAATTGAAACAGCTTAGGTTAGCTTCCCACATGATTCTGAGATGTCTGAGAGTTGTACCATGCCTCTGCACATAAAGACAAAAAAGTTGATTTCTCAGAGCTTCGAGTGCTTTGACAATATAAGTAGTAGACATTTGAATTTAAAACCAAAGTACTTACTGCAAACCTAATGGAATCACCTTAGTTTAACTTCCCACATGATTATTAGTACTTTGAAAGTAGTTTCATGCCTCTGCTCATCAAGACAAAAAAGTTCTTTTCTCAGTGCTTCCAATGCTTTGACAATACAAATAGTATACATTTCAATTTTACACCAAAGTACTTACAGCAAAGCTAATGGAAACACTTTAGGTTAACGTCCCATATGATTTTGAGATGACTGATGGTTGTTTCATGCCTCTAGACATCAAGACAAAAAAGTTGTTATCTCAGTGCATACAATGCTTTGACAATACAAAGAGTACACATTTCAATTTTAAACCAAAGTACTTCCTGCAAACCTAATGGAAACAGCTTAGGTTAACTTCCCACATGATTCTCAGATGACTGAAAGTTGTTTCATGCCTCTAGACATCAAGACAAAAAAGTTGTTATCTCAGTGCATACAATGCTTTGACAATACAAAGAGTATACATTTCAATTTTAAACCAAAGTACTTATTGCAAACCCAATGGAAACACCTTAGGTTAACTTCCCACATGATTCTGAAATGTCTGCAAGTTGTTTCATGCCTCTGTACATAAACACAAAAAAGTTGATTTCTCAGAGAATAGAGTGCTTTGACTTAGAAAGTATAATACATTTGAATTTTACACCGAAGTACTTAGTGCAAACCTAATAAAAACACCTTAGGTTAACTTCCCAGATGATTATGAGTAGTTTGGAAGTAGTTTCATGCCGCTGCTCATCAAGACAAAAAAGTTCTTTCTCAGTGCTTCCAATGCTTTGACAATACAAATAGTATACATTTGAATTTTACACCAAAGTACTTAGTGCAAACCTAATGGAAACACCTTAGGTTAACTTCCCACATGATTCTAAGATGACTGAAAGTTGTTTCATGCCTCTAGACATCAAGACAAAAAAGTTGTTATCTCAGTGCATACAATGCTTTGACAATACAAAGAGTATACATTGCAATTTCAAACCAAAGTACTTACTGCAAACCTAATTGAAACAGCTTAGGTTAGCTTCCCACATGATTCTGAGATGTCTGAGAGTTGTATCATGCCTCTGCACATAAAGACAAAAAAGTTGATTTCTGAGAGCTTAGAGTGCTTTGACAATAAAAGTAGTAGACATTTGAATTTTAAACCAAAGTACTTACTGCAAACCTAATAAAAACACCTTAGTTTAACTTCCCACATGATTATGAGTAGTTTGGAAGTAGTTTCATGCTCCTGCTCATCAAGACAAAAAAGTTCTTTTCTCAGAGCTTCCAATGCTTTGACAATACAAATAGTATACATTTCAATTTTACACCAAAGTGCTTACAGCAAACCTAATGGAAACACTTTAGGTTAACTTCCCATATGATTCTGAGATGACTGATAGTTGTTTCATGCCTTTAGACATCAAGACAAAAAAGTTGTTATCTCAGTGCATACAATGCTTTGACAATACAAAGAGTATACATTTCAATTTTAAACCAAAGTACTTACTGCAAACCTAATGGAAACAGCTTAGGTTAACTTCCCACATGATTATGAGTAGTTTGGAAGTAGTTTCATGCCGCTGCTCATCAAGACAAAAAAGTTCTTTCTCAGTGCTTCCAAAGCTTTGACAATACAAATAGTATACATTTCAATTTTACACCAAAGTACTTACAACAAACCTAATGGAAACACTTTAGGTTAACGTCCCATATGATTCTGAGATGACTGATAGTTGTTTCATGCCTCTAGACATCAAGACAAAAAAGTTGTTATCTCAGTGCATACAATGCTTTGACAATACAAAGAGTATACATTTCAATTTTAAACCAAAGTACTTACTGCAAACCTAATGGAAACAGCTTAGGTTAACTTCCCACTTGATTCTGAAATCTCTGCAAGTTGTTTCATGCCTCTGTACATAAAGACAGAAAAGTTGATTTCTCAGAGAATACAGTGCTTTGACTTAAAAAGTATAATACATTTGAATTTTACACCAAAGTACTTAGTGCAAACCTAATAAAAACACCTTAGGTTAACTTCCCACATGATTATGAGTAGTTTGTAAGTAGTTTCATGCCGCTGCTCATCAAGACAAAAAAGTTCTTTCTCAGTGCTTCCAATGCTTTGACAATACAAATAGTATACATTTGAATTTTACACCAAAGTACTTAGTGCAAACCTAATGGAAACACCTTAAGTTAACTTCCCACATGATTCTGAGATGACTGAAAGTTGTTTCATGACTCTAGACATCAAGACAAAAAAGTTGTTATCTCAGTGCATACAATGCTTTGACAATACAAAGAGTATACATTTCAATTTTAAACCAAAGTACTTACTGCAAACCTAATGGAAACACCTTAGGTTAACTTCCCACATGATTATGAGTAGTTTGGAAGTAGTTTCATGCCGCTGCTCATCAAGACAAAGAAGTTCTTTCTCAGTGCTTCCAATGCTTTGACAATACAAATAGTATACATTTGAATTTTACACCAAAGTACTTGGTGCAAACCTAATGGAAACACCTTAGGTTAACTTCCCACATGATTCTGAGATGACTGAAAGTTGTTTCATGCCTCTAGACATCAAGACAAAAAAGTTGTTATCTCAGTGCATACAATGCTTTGACAATACAAAGAGTATACATTGCAATTTTAATTCAAAGTACTTACTGCAAACCTAATTGAAACAGCTTAGGTTAGCTTCCCACATGATTCTGAGATGTCTGAGAGTTGTACCATGCCTCTGCACATAAAGACAAAAAAGTTGATTTCTCAGAGCTTCGAGTGCTTTGACAATATAAGTAGTAGACATTTGAATTTAAAACCAAAGTACTTACTGCAAACCTAATGGAATCACCTTAGTTTAACTTCCCACATGATTATTAGTACTTTGAAAGTAGTTTCATGCCTCTGCTCATCAAGACAAAAAAGTTCTTTTCTCAGTGCTTCCAATGCTTTGACAATACAAATAGTATACATTTCAATTTTACACCAAAGTACTTACAGCAAAGCTAATGGAAACACTTTAGGTTAACGTCCCATATGATTTTGAGATGACTGATAGTTGTTTCATGCCTCTAGACATCAAGACAAAAAAGTTGTTATCTCAGTGCATACAATGCTTTGACAATACAAAGAGTACACATTTCAATTTTAAACCAAAGGACTTACTGCAAACCTAATGGAAACAGCTTAGGTTAACTTCCCACATGATTCTCAGATGACTGAAAGTTGTTTCATGCCTCTAGACATCAAGACAAAAAAGTTGTTATCTCAGTGCATACAATGCTTTGACAATACAAAGAGTATACATTTCAATTTTAAACCAAAGTACTTATTGCAAACCCAATGGAAACACCTTAGGTTAGCTTCCCACATGATTCTGAAATATCTGCAAGTTGTTTCATGCCTCTGTACATAAACACAAAAAAGTTGATTTCTCAGAGAATAGAGTGCTTTGACTTAGAAAGTATAATACATTTGAATTTTACACCGAAGTACTTAGTGCAAACCTAATAAAAACACCTTAGGTTAACTTCCCAGATGATTATGAGTAGTTTGGAAGTAGTTTCATGCCGCTGCTCATCAAGACAAAAAAGTTCTTTCTCAGTGCTTCCAATGCTTTGACAATACAAATAGTATACATTTGAATTTTACACCAAAGTACTTAGTGCAAACCTAATGGAAACACCTTAGGTTAACTTCCCACATGATTCTAAGATGACTGAAAGTTGTTTCATGCCTCTAGACATCAAGACAAAAAAGTTGTTATCTCAGTGCATACAATGCTTTGACAATACAAAGAGTATACATTGCAATTTCAAACCAAAGTACTTACTGCAAACCTAATTGAAACAGCTTAGGTTAGCTTCCCACATGATTCTGAGATGTCTGAGAGTTGTATCATGCCTCTGCACATAAAGACAAAAAAGTTGATTTCTCAGAGCTTAGAGTGCTTTGACAATAAAAGTAGTAGACATTTGAATTTTAAACCAAAGTACTTACTGCAAACCTAATAAAAACACCTTAGTTTAACTTCCCACATGATTATGAGTAGTTTGGAAGTAGTTTCATGCTTCTGCTCATCAAGACAAAAAAGTTTTTTTCTCAGAGCTTCCAATGCTTTGACAATACAAATAGTATACATTTCAATTTTACACCAAAGTGCTTACAGCAAACCTAATGGAAACACTTTAGGTTAACTTCCCATATGATTCTGAGATGACTGATAGTTGTTTCATGCCTTTAGACATCAAGACAAAAAAGTTGTTATCTCAGTGCATACAATGCTTTGACAATACAAAGAGTGTACATTTCAATTTTAAACCAAAGTACTTACCGCAAACCTAATGGAAACAGCTTAGGTTAACTTCCCACATGATTCCGAAATCTCTGCAAGTTGTTTCATGCCTCTGTACATAAAGACAAAAAAGTTGATTTCTCAGAGAATAGAGTGCTTTGACTTAAAAAGTATAATACATTTGAATTTTACACCAAAGTACTTAGTGCAAACCTAATAAAAACACCTTAGTTTAACGTCCCACATGATTATGAGTAGTTTGGAAGTGGTTTCATGCTTCTGCTCATCAAGACAAAAAAGTTCTTTTCTCAGTGCTTCCAATGCTTTGACAATACAAATAGTATACATTTGAATTTTACACCAAAGTACTTAGTGCAAACCTAATGGAAACACCTTAAGTTAACTTCCCACATGATTCTGAGATGACTGAAAGTTGTTTCATGACTCTAGACATCAAGACAAAAAAGTTGTTATCTCAGTGCATACAATGCTTTGACAATACAAAGAGTATACATTTCAATTTTAAACCAAAGTACTTACTGCAAACCTAATGGAAACACCTTAGGTTAACTTCCCACATGATTATGAGTAGTTTGGAAGTAGTTTCATGCCGCTGCTCATCAAGACAAAGAAGTTCTTTCTCAGTGCTTCCAATGCTTTGACAATACAAATAGTATACATTTGAATTTTACACCAAAGTACTTGGTGCAAACCTAATGGAAACACCTTAGGTTAACTTCCCACATGATTCTGAGATGACTGAAAGTTGTTTCATGCCTCTAGACATCAAGACAAAAAAGTTGTTATCTCAGTGCATACAATGCTTTGACAATACAAAGAGTATACATTGCAATTTTAATTCAAAGTACTTACTGCAAACCTAATTGAAACAGCTTAGGTTAGCTTCCCACATGATTCTGAGATGTCTGAGAGTTGTACCATGCCTCTGCACATAAAGACAAAAAAGTTGATTTCTCAGAGCTTCGAGTGCTTTGACAATATAAGTAGTAGACATTTGAATTTAAAACCAAAGTACTTACTGCAAACCTAATGGAATCACCTTAGTTTAACTTCCCACATGATTATTAGTACTTTGAAAGTAGTTTCATGCCTCTGCTCATCAAGACAAAAAAGTTCTTTTCTCAGTGCTTCCAATGCTTTGACAATACAAATAGTATACATTTCAATTTTACACCAAAGTACTTACAGCAAAGCTAATGGAAACACTTTAGGTTAACGTCCCATATGATTTTGAGATGACTGATAGTTGTTTCATGCCTCTAGACATCAAGACAAAAAAGTTGTTATCTCAGTGCATACAATGCTTTGACAATACAAAGAGTACACATTTCAATTTTAAACCAAAGGACTTACTGCAAACCTAATGGAAACAGCTTAGGTTAACTTCCCACATGATTCTCAGATGACTGAAAGTTGTTTCATGCCTCTAGACATCAAGACAAAAAAGTTGTTATCTCAGTGCATACCATGCTTTGACAATACAAAGAGTATACATTGCAATTTTAAACCAAAGTACTTACTGCAAACCTAATTGAAACAGCTTAGATTAGCTTCCCACATGATTCTGAGATGTCTGAGAGTTGTATCATGCCTCTGCACAAAAAGACAAAAAAGTTGATTTCTCAGAGCTTCGAGTGCTTTGACAATATAAGTAGTAGACATTTGAATTTAAAACCAAAGTACTTACTGCAAACCTAATGGAAACAGCTTAGTTTAACTTCCCACATGATTATTAGTACTTTGAAAGTAGTTTCATGCCTCTGCTCATCAAGACAAAAAAGTTCTTTTCTCAGTGCTTCCAATGCTTTGACAATACAAATAGTATACATTTCAATTTTACACCAAAGTACTTACAGCAAACCTAATGGAAACACTTTAGGTTAACTTCCCATATGATTCTGAGATGACTGAAAGTTGTTTCATGCGTTTAGACATCAAGACAAAAAAGTTGTTATCTCAGTGCATACCATGCTTTGACAATACAAAGAGTATACATTGCAATTTTAAACCAAAGTACTTACTGCAAACCTAATTGAAACAGCTTAGATTAGCTTCCCACATGATTCTGAGATGTCTGAGAGTTGTATCATGCCTCTGCACAAAAAGACAAAAAAGTTGATTTCTCAGAGCTTCGAGTGCTTTGACAATATAAGTAGTAGACATTTGAATTTAAAACCAAAGTACTTACTGCAAACCTAATGGAAACAGCTTAGTTTAACTTCCCACATGATTATTAGTACTTTGAAAGTAGTTTCATGCCTCTGCTCATCAAGACAAAAAAGTTCTTTTCTCAGTGTTTCCAATGCTTTGACAATACAAATAGTATACATTTCAATTTTACACCAAAGTACTTACAGCAAACCTAATGGAAACACTTTAGGTTAACGTCCCATATGATTCTGAGATGACTGATAGTTGTTTCATGCCTCTAGACATCAAGACAAAAAAGTTGTTTTCTCAGTGCATACAATGCTTTGACAATACAAAGAGTATACATTTCAATTTTAAACCAATGTACTTACTGCAAACCTGATGGAAACAGCTTAGGTTAACTTCCCACATGATTCTGAAATGCCTGCAAGTTGTTTCATGCCTCTGTACATAAAGACAAAAAAGTTGATTTCTCAGAGAATAGAGTGCTTTGACTTAAAAAGTATAATACATTTGAATTTTACACCAAAGTACTTAGTGCAAACCTAATAAAAACACCTTAGTTTAACTTCCCACATGATTATGAGTAGTTTGGAAGTGGTTTCATGCTTCTGCTTATCAAGACAAAAAAGTTCTTTTCTCAGTGCTTCCAATGCTTTGAAAATACAAATAGTATACATTTCAATTTTACACCAAAGTGCTTACAGCAAACCTAATGCAAACACTTTAGGTTAACTTCCCATATGATTCTGAGATGACTGAAAGTTGTTTCATGCGTTTAGACATCAAGACAAAAAAGTTGTTATCTCAGTGCATACCATGCTTTGACAATACAAAGAGTATACATTGCAATTTTAAACCAAAGTACTTACTGCAAACCTAATTGAAACAGCTTAGATTAGCTTCCCACATGATTCTGAGATGTCTGAGAGTTGTATCATGCCTCTGCACAAAAAGACAAAAAAGTTGATTTCTCAGAGCTTCGAGTGCTTTGACAATATAAGTAGTAGACATTTGAATTTAAAACCAAAGTACTTACTGCAAACCTAATGGAAACAGCTTAGTTTAACTTCCCACATGATTATTAGTACTTTGAAAGTAGTTTCATGCCTCTGCTCATCAAGACAAAAAAGTTCTTTTCTCAGTGCTTCCAATGCTTTGACAATACAAATAGTATACATTTCAATTTTACACCAAAGTACTTACAGCAAACCTAATGGAAACACTTTAGGTTAACTTCCCATATGATTCTGAGATGACTGAAAGTTGTTTCATGCGTTTAGACATCAAGACAAAAAAGTTGTTATCTCAGTGCATACCATGCTTTGACAATACAAAGAGTATACATTGCAATTTTAAACCAAAGTACTTACTGCAAACCTAATTGAAACAGCTTAGATTAGCTTCCCACATGATTCTGAGATGTCTGAGAGTTGTATCATGCCTCTGCACAAAAAGACAAAAAAGTTGATTTCTCAGAGCTTCGAGTGCTTTGACAATATAAGTAGTAGACATTTGAATTTAAAACCAAAGTACTTACTGCAAACCTAATGGAAACAGCTTAGTTTAACTTCCCACATGATTATTAGTACTTTGAAAGTAGTTTCATGCCTCTGCTCATCAAGACAAAAAAGTTCTTTTCTCAGTGCTTCCAATGCTTTGACAATACAAATAGTATACATTTCAATTTTACACCAAAGTACTTACAGCAAACCTAATGGAAACACTTTAGGTTAACGTCCCATATGATTCTGAGATGACTGATAGTTGTTTCATGCCTCTAGACATCAAGACAAAAAAGTTGTTTTCTCAGTGCATACAATGCTTTGACAATACAAAGAGTATACATTTCAATTTTAAACCAATGTACTTACTGCAAACCTGATGGAAACAGCTTAGGTTAACTTCCCACATGATTCTGAAATGCCTGCAAGTTGTTTCATGCCTCTGTACATAAAGACAAAAAAGTTGATTTCTCAGAGAATAGAGTGCTTTGACTTAAAAAGTATAATACATTTGAATTTTACACCAAAGTACTTAGTGCAAACCTAATAAAAACACCTTAGTTTAACTTCCCACATGATTATGAGTAGTTTGGAAGTGGTTTCATGCTTCTGCTTATCAAGACAAAAAAGTTCTTTTCTCAGTGCTTCCAATGCTTTGACAATACAAATAGTATACATTTCAATTTTACACCAAAGTGCTTACAGCAAACCTAATGGAAACACTTTAGGTTAACTTCCCATATGATTCTGAGATGACTGAAAGTTGTTTCATGCGTTTAGACATCAAGACAAAAAAGTTGTTATCTCAGTGCATACCATGCTTTGACAATACAAAGAGTATACATTGCAATTTTAAACCAAAGTACTTACTGCAAACCTAATTGAAACAGCTTAGATTAGCTTCCCACATGATTCTGAGATGTCTGAGAGTTGTATCATGCCTCTGCACAAAAAGACAAAAAAGTTGATTTCTCAGAGCTTCGAGTGCTTTGACAATATAAGTAGTAGACATTTGAATTTAAAACCAAAGTACTTACTGCAAACCTAATGGAAACAGCTTAGTTTAACTTCCCACATGATTATTAGTACTTTGAAAGTAGTTTCATGCCTCTGCTCATCAAGACAAAAAAGTTCTTTTCTCAGTGCTTCCAATGCTTTGACAATACAAATAGTATACATTTCAATTTTACACCAAAGTACTTACAGCAAACCTAATGGAAACACTTTAGGTTAACTTCCCATATGATTCTGAGATGACTGAAAGTTGTTTCATGCGTTTAGACATCAAGACAAAAAAGTTGTTATCTCAGTGCATACCATGCTTTGACAATACAAAGAGTATACATTGCAATTTTAAACCAAAGTACTTACTGCAAACCTAATTGAAACAGCTTAGATTAGCTTCCCACATGATTCTGAGATGTCTGAGAGTTGTATCATGCCTCTGCACAAAAAGACAAAAAAGTTGATTTCTCAGAGCTTCGAGTGCTTTGACAATATAAGTAGTAGACATTTGAATTTAAAACCAAAGTACTTACTGCAAACCTAATGGAAACAGCTTAGTTTAACTTCCCACATGATTATTAGTACTTTGAAAGTAGTTTCATGCCTCTGCTCATCAAGACAAAAAAGTTCTTTTCTCAGTGCTTCCAATGCTTTGACAATACAAATAGTATACATTTCAATTTTACACCAAAGTACTTACAGCAAACCTAATGGAAACACTTTAGGTTAACGTCCCATATGATTCTGAGATGACTGATAGTTGTTTCATGCCTCTAGACATCAAGACAAAAAAGTTGTTTTCTCAGTGCATACAATGCTTTGACAATACAAAGAGTATACATTTCAATTTTAAACCAATGTACTTACTGCAAACCTGATGGAAACAGCTTAGGTTAACTTCCCACATGATTCTGAAATGCCTGCAAGTTGTTTCATGCCTCTGTACATAAAGACAAAAAAGTTGATTTCTCAGAGAATAGAGTGCTTTGACTTAAAAAGTATAATACATTTGAATTTTACACCAAAGTACTTAGTGCAAACCTAATAAAAACACCTTAGTTTAACTTCCCACATGATTATGAGTAGTTTGGAAGTGGTTTCATGCTTCTGCTTATCAAGACAAAAAAGTTCTTTTCTCAGTGCTTCCAATGCTTTGACAATACAAATAGTATACATTTCAATTTTACACCAAAGTGCTTACAGCAAACCTAATGGAAACACTTTAGGTTAACTTCCCATATGATTCTGAGATGACTGAAAGTTGTTTCATGCCTTTAGACATCAAGACAAAAAAGTTGTTATCTCAGTGCATACAATGCTTTGACGTAACAGTAGTATACACTTCAATTTTACACCAAAATACTTAGTGCAACCCTAATGGAAACACCTTAGGTTAACTTCCCACATGATTCTGAGATGACTGAAAGCTGTTTCATGCCTCTAGACATCAAGACAAAAAAGTTGTTATCTCAGTGCATACAATGCTTTGACAATACAAAGAGTATACATTTCAATTTTAAACCAAAGTACTTACTGCAAACCTAATGGAAACAGCTTAGGTTAACTTCCCACTTGATTCTGAAATCTCTGCAAGTTGTTTCATGCCTCTGGACATAAAGACAGAAAAGTTGATTTCTCAGAGAATAGAGTGCTTTGACTTAAAAAGTATAATACATTTGAATTTTACACCAAAGTACTTAGTGCAAACCTAATAAAAACACCTTAGGTTAACTTCCCACATGATTATGAGTAGTTTGGAAGTAGTTTCATGCCGCTGCTCATCAAGACAAAGAAGTTCTTTCTCAGTGCTTCCAATGCTTTGACAATACAAATAGTATACATTTGAATTTTACACCAAAGTACTTAGTGCAAACCTAATGGAAACACCTTAGGTTAACTTCCCACATGATTCTGAGATGACTGAAAGTTGTTTCATGCCTCTAGACATCAAGACAAAAAAGTTGTTATCTCAGTGCATACCATGCTTTGACAATACAAAGAGTATACATTGCAATTTTAAACCAAAGTACTTACTGCAAACCTAATTGAAACAGCTTAGGTTAGCTTCCCACATGATTCTGAGATGTCTGAGAGTTGTATCATGCCTCTGCACAAAAAGACAAAAAAGTTGATTTCTCAGAGCTTCGAGTGCTTTGACAATATAAGTAGTAGACATTTGAATTTAAAACCAAAGTACTTACTGCAAACCTAATGGAAACAGCTTAGTTTAACTTCCCACATGATTATTAGTACTTTGAAAGTAGTTTCATGCCTCTGCTCATCAAGACAAAAAAGTTCTTTTCTCAGTGCTTCCAATGCTTTGACAATACAAATAGTATACATTTCAATTTTACACCAAAGTACTTACAGCAAACCTAATGGAAACACTTTAGGTTAACGTCCCATATGATTCTGAGATGACTGATAGTTGTTTCATGCCTCTAGACATCAAGACAAAAAAGTTGTTTTCTCAGTGCATACAATGCTTTGACAATACAAAGAGTATACATTTCAATTTTAAACCAATGTACTTACTGCAAACCTGATGGAAACAGCTTAGGTTAACTTCCCACATGATTCTGAAATGCCTGCAAGTTGTTTCATGCCTCTGTACATAAAGACAAAAAAGTTGATTTCTCAGAGAATAGAGTGCTTTGACTTAAAAAGTGTAATACATTTGAATTTTACACCAAAGTACTTAGTGCAAACCTAATAAAAACACCTTCGTTTAACTTCCCACATGATTATGAGTAGTTTGGAAGTGGTTTCATGCTTCTGCTCATCAAGACAAAAAAGTTCTTTTCTCAGTGCTTCCAATGCTTTGACAATACAAATAGTATACATTTCAATTTTACACCAAAGTGCTTACAGCAAACCTAATGGAAACACTTTAGGTTAACTTCCCATATGATTCTGAGATGACTGAAAGTTGTTTCATGCCTTTAGACATCAAGACAAAAAAGTTGTTATCTCAGTGCATACAATGCTTTGACGTAACAGTAGTATACACTTCAATTTTACACCAAAATACTTAGTGCAACCCTAATGGAAACACCTTAGGTTAACTTCCCACATGATTCTGAGATGACTGAAAGCTGTTTCATGCCTCTAGACATCAAGACAAAAAAGTTGTTATCTCAGTGCATACAATGCTTTGACAATACAAAGAGTATACATTTCAATTTTAAACCAAAGTACTTACTGCAAACCTAATGGAAACAGCTTAGGTTAACTTCCCACATGATTATGAGTAGTTTGGAAGTAGTTTCATGCCGCTGCTCATCAAGACAAAAAAGTTCTTTCTCAGTGCTTCCAAAGCTTTGACAATACAAATAGTATACATTTCAATTTTACACCAAAGTACTTACAACAAACCTAATGGAAACACTTTAGGTTAACGTCCCATATGATTCTGAGATGACTGATAGTTGTTTCATGCCTCTAGACATCAAGACAAAAAAGTTGTTATCTCAGTGCATACAATGCTTTGACAATACAAAGAGTATACATTTCAATTTTAAACCAAAGTACTTACTGCAAACCTAATGGAAACAGCTTAGGTTAACTTCCCACTTGATTCTGAAATCTCTGCAAGTTGTTTCATGCCTCTGTACATAAAGACAGAAAAGTTGATTTCTCAGAGAATAGAGTGCTTTGACTTAAAAAGTATAATACATTTGAATTTTACACCAAAGTACTTAGTGCAAACCTAATAAAAACACCTTAGGTTAACTTCCCACATGATTATGAGTAGTTTGGAAGTAGTTTCATGCCGCTGCTCATCAAGACAAAGAAGTTCTTTCTCAGTGCTTCCAATGCTTTGACAATACAAATAGTATACATTTGAATTTTACACCAAAGTACTTGGTGCAAACCTAATGGAAACACCTTAGGTTAACTTCCCACATGATTCTGAGATGACTGAAAGTTGTTTCATGCCTCTAGACATCAAGACAAAAAAGTTGTTATCTCAGTGCATACAATGCTTTGACAATAAAAAGAGTATACATTGCAATTTTAATTCAAAGTACTTACTGCAAACCTAATTGAAACAGCTTAGGTTAGCTTCCCACATGATTCTGAGATGTCTGAGAGTTGTATCATGCCTCTACACATAAAGACAAAAAAGTTGATTTCTCAGAGCTTAGAGTGCTTTGACAATAAAAGTAGTAGACATTTGAATTTTAACCCAAAGTACTTACTGCAAACCTAATAAAAACACCTTAGTTTAACTTCCCACATGATTATGAGTAGTTTGGAAGTAGTTTCATGCTTCTGCTCATCAAGACAAAAAAGTTCTTTTCTCAGTGCTTCCAATGCTTTGACAATACAAATAGTATACATTTCAATTTTACACCAAAGTGCTTACAGCAAACCTAATGGAAACACTTTAGGTTAACTTCCCATATGATTCTGAGATGACTGAAAGTTGTTTCATGCGTTTAGACATCAAGACAAAAAAGTTGTTATCTCAGTGCATACAATGCTTTGACAATACAAAGAGTATACATTTCAATTTTAAACCAAAGTACTTGCCGCAAACCTAATGGAAACAGCTTAGGTTAACTTCCCACATGATTCTGAAATCTCTGCAAGTTGTTTCATGCCTCTGTACATAAAGACAGAAAAGTTGATTTCTCAGAGAATAGAGTGCTTTGACTTAAAAAGTATAATACATTTGAATTTTACACCAAAGTACTTAGTGCAAACCTAATAAAAACACCTTAGGTTAACTTCCCACATGATTATGAGTAGTTTGTAAGTAGTTTCATGCCGCTGCTCATCAAGACAAAAAAGTTCTTTCTCAGTGCTTCCAATGCTTTGACAATACAAATAGTATACATTTGAATTTTACACCAAAGTACTTAGTGCAAACCTAATGGAAACACCTTAGGTTAACTTCCCACATGATTCTGAGATGACTGAAAGTTGTTTCATGCCTCTAGACATCAAGACAAAAAAGTTGTTATCTCAGTGCATACCATGCTTTGACAATACAAAGAGTATACATTGCAATTTTAAACCAAAGTACTTACTGCAAACCTAATTGAAACAGCTTAGGTTAGCTTCCCACATGATTCTGAGATGTCTGAGAGTTGTATCATGCCTCTGCACAAAAAGACAAAAAAGTTGATTTCTCAGAGCTTCGAGTGCTTTGACAATATAAGTAGTAGACATTTGAATTTAAAACCAAAGTACTTACTGCAAACCTAATGGAAACAGCTTAGTTTAACTTCCCACATGATTATGAGTAGTTTGGAAGTGGTTTCATGCTTCTGCTCATCAAGACAAAAAAGTTCTTTTCTCAGTGCTTCCAATGCTTTGACAATACAAATAGTATACATTTCAATTTTACACCAAAGTGCTTACAGCAAACCTAATGGAAACACTTTAGGTTAACTTCCCATATGATTCTGAGATGACTGAAAGTTGTTTCATGCCTTTAGACATCAAGACAAAAAAGTTGTTATCTCAGTGCATACAATGCTTTGACGTAACAGTAGTATACACTTCAATTTTACACCAAAATACTTAGTGCAACCCTAATGGAAACACCTTAGGTTAACTTCCCACATGATTCTGAGATGACTGAAAGCTGTTTCATGCCTCTAGACATCAAGACAAAAAAGTTGTTATCTCAGTGCATACAATGCTTTGACAATACAAAGAGTATACATTTCAATTTTAAACCAAAGTACATACTGCAAACCTAATGGAAACAGCTTAGGTTAACTTCCCACATGATTATGAGTAGTTTGGACGTAGTTTCATGCCGCTGCTCATCAAGACAAAAAAGTTCTTTCTCAGTGCTTCCAAAGCTTTGACAATACAAATAGTATACATTTCAATTTTACACCAAAGTACTTACAACAAACCTAATGGAAACACTTTAGGTTAACGTCCCATATGATTCTGAGATGACTGATAGTTGTTTCATGCCTCTAGACATCAAGACAAAAAAGTTGTTATCTCAGTGCATACAATGCTTTGACAATACAAAGAGTATACATTTCAATTTTAAACCAAAGTACTTACTGCAAACCTAATGGAAACAGCTTAGGTTAACTTCCCACTTGATTCTGAAATCTCTGCAAGTTGTTTCATGCCTCTGTACATAAAGACAGAAAAGTTGATTTCTCAGAGAATAGAGTGCTTTGACTTAAAAAGTATAATACATTTGAATTTTACACCAAAGTACTTAGTGCAAACCTAATAAAAACACCTTAGGTTAACTTCCCACATGATTATGAGTAGTTTGTAAGTAGTTTCATGCCGCTGCTCATCAAGACAAAAAAGTTCTTTCTCAGTGCTTCCAATGCTTTGACAATACAAAGAGTATACATTTCAATTTTAAACCAAAGTACTTACTACAAACCTAATGGAAACACCTTAGGTTAACTTCCCACATGATTATGAGTAGTTTGGAAGTAGTTTCATGCCGCTGCTCATCAAGCCAAAGAAGTTCTTTCTCAGTACTTCCAATGCTTTGACAATACAAATAGTATACATTTGAATTTTACACCAAAGTACTTAGTGCAAACCTAATGGAAACACCTTAGGTTAACTTCCCACATGATTCTGAGATGACTGAAAGTTGTTTCATGCCTCTAGACATCAAGACAAAAAAGTTGTTATCTCAGTGCATACAATGCTTTGACAATACAAAGAGTATACATTGCAATTTTAATTCAAAGTACTTACTGCAAACCTAATTGAAACAGCTTAGGTTAGCTTCCCACATGATTCTGAGATGTCTGAGAGTTGTACCATGCCTCTGCACATAAAGACAAAAAAGTTGATTTCTCAGAGCTTCGAGTGCTTTGACAATATAAGTAGTAGACATTTGAATTTAAAACCAAAGTACTTACTGCAAACCTAATGGAATCACCTTAGTTTAACTTCCCACATGATTATTAGTACTTTGAAAGTAGTTTCATGCCTCTGCTCATCAAGACAAAAAAGTTCTTTTCTCAGTGCTTCCAATGCTTTGACAATACAAATAGTATACATTTCAATTTTACACCAAAGTACTTACAGCAAAGCTAATGGAAACACTTTAGGTTAACGTCCCATATGATTTTGAGATGACTGATGGTTGTTTCATGCCTCTAGACATCAAGACAAAAAAGTTGTTATCTCAGTGCATACAATGCTTTGACAATACAAAGAGTACACATTTCAATTTTAAACCAAAGTACTTCCTGCAAACCTAATGGAAACAGCTTAGGTTAACTTCCCACATGATTCTCAGATGACTGAAAGTTGTTTCATGCCTCCAGACATCAAGACAAAAAAGTTGTTATCTCAGTGCATACAATGCTTTGACAATACAAAGAGTATACATTTCAATTTTAAACCAAAGTACTTATTGCAAACCCAATGGAAACACCTTAGGTTAACTTCCCACATGATTCTGAAATGTCTGCAAGTTGTTTCATGCCTCTGCACATAAAGACAAAAAAGTTGATTTCTCAGAGAATAGAGTGCTTTGACAATAAAAGTAGTAGACATTTGAATTTTAAACCAAAGTACTTACTGCAAACCTAATAAAAACACCTTAGTTTAACTTCCCACATGATTATGAGTAGTTTGGAAGTAGTTTCATGCTTCTGCTCATCAAGACAAAAAAGTTCTTTTCTCAGTGCTTCCAATGCTTTGACAATACAAATAGTATACATTTCAATTTTACACCAAAGTGCTTACAGCAAACCTAATGGAAACACTTTAGGTTAACTTCCCATATGATTCTGAGATGACTGATAGTTGTTTCATGCCTTTAGACATCAAGACAAAAAAGTTGTTATCTCAGTGCATACAATGCTTTGACAATACAAAGAGTATACATTTCAATTTTAAACCAAAGTACTTACCGCAAACCTAATGGAAACAGCTTAGGTTAACTTCCCACATGATTCCGAAATCTCTGCAAGTTGTTTCATGCCCCTGTACATAAAGACAAAAAAGTTGATTTCTCAGAGAATAGAGTGCTTTGACTTAAAAAGTATAATACATTTGAATTTTACACCAAAGTACTTAGTGCAAACCTAATAAAAACACCTTAGTTTAACGTCCCACATGATTATGAGTTGTTTGGAAGTGGTTTCATGCTTCTGCTCATCAAGACAAAAAAGTTCTTTTCTCAGTGCTTCCAATGCTTTGACAATACAAATAGTATACATTTCAATTTTACACCAAAGTGCTTACAGCAAACCTAATGGAAACACTTTAGCTTAACTTCCCATATGATTCTGAGATGACTGAAAGTTGTTTCATGCCTTTAGACATCAAGACAAAAAAGTTGTTATCTCAGTGCATACAATGCTTTGACGTAACAGTAGTATACACTTCAATTTTACACCAAAATACTTAGTGCAACCCTAATGGAAACACCTTAGGTTAACTTCCCACATGATTCTGAGATGACTGAAAGCTGTTTCATGCCTCTAGACATCAAGACAAAAAAGTTGTTATCTCAGTGCATACAATGCTTTGACAATACAAAGAGTATACATTTCAATTTTAAACCAAAGTACATACTGCAAACCTAATGGAAACAGCTTAGGTTAACTTCCCACATGATTATGAGTAGTTTGGAAGTAGTTTCATGCCGCTGCTCATCAAGACAAAAAAGTTCTTTCTCAGTGCTTCCAAAGCTTTGACAATACAAATAGTATACATTTCAATTTTACACCAAAGTACTTACAACAAACCTAATGGAAACACTTTAGGTTAACGTCCCATATGATTCTGAGATGACTGATAGTTGTTTCATGCCTCTAGACATCAAGACAAAAAAGTTGTTATCTCAGTGCATACAATGCTTTGACAATACAAAGAGTATACATTTCAATTTTAAACCAAAGTACTTACTGCAAACCTAATGGAAACAGCTTAGGTTAACTTCCCACTTGATTCTGAAATCTCTGCAAGTTGTTTCATGCCTCTGTACATAAAGACAGAAAAGTTGATTTCTCAGAGAATAGAGTGCTTTGACTTGGAAAGTATAATACATTTGAATTTTACACCAAAGTACTTAGTGCAAACCTAATAAAAACACCTTAGGTTAACTTCCCAGATGATTATGAGTAGTTTGGAAGTAGTTTCATGCCGCTGCTCATCAAGACAAAAAAGTTCTTTCTCAGTGCTTCCAATGCTTTGACAATACAAATAGTATACATTTGAATTTTACACCAAAGTACTTAGTGCAAACCTAATGGAAACACCTTAGGTTAACTTCCCACATGATTCTAAGATGACTGAAAGTTGTTTCATGCCTCTAGACATCAAGACAAAAAAGTTGTTATCTCAGTGCATACAATGCTTTGACAATACAAAGAGTATACATTGCAATTTCAAACCAAAGTACTTACTGCAAACCTAATTGAAACAGCTTAGGTTAGCTTCCCACATGATTCTGAGATGTCTGAGAGTTGTATCATGCCTCTGCACATAAAGACAAAAAAGTTGATTTCTCAGAGCTTAGAGTGCTTTGACAATAAAAGTAGTAGACATTTGAATTTTAAACCAAAGTACTTACTGCAAACCTAATAAAAACACCTTAGTTTAACTTCCCACATGATTATGAGTAGTTTGGAAGTAGTTTCATGCTTCTGCTCATCAAGACAAAAAAGTTCTTTTCTCAGAGCTTCCAATGCTTTGACAATACAAATAGTATACATTTCAATTTTACACCAAAGTGCTTACAGCAAACCTAATGGAAACACTTTAGGTTAACTTCCCATATGATTCTGAGATGACTGATAGTTGTTTCATGCCTTTAGACATCAAGACAAAAAAGTTGTTATCTCAGTGCATACAATGCTTTGACAATACAAAGAGTATACATTGCAATTTTAATTCAAAGTACTTACTGCAAACCTAATTGAAACAGCTTAGGTTAGCTTCCCACATGATTCTGAGATGTCTGAGAGTTGTACCATGCCTCTGCACATAAAGACAAAAAAGTTGATTTCTCAGAGCTTCGAGTGCTTTGACAATATAAGTAGTAGACATTTGAATTTAAAACCAAAGTACTTACTGCAAACCTAATGGAATCACCTTAGTTTAACTTCCCACATGATTATTAGTACTTTGAAAGTAGTTTCATGCCTCTGCTCATCAAGACAAAAAAGTTCTTTTCTCAGTGCTTCCAATGCTTTGACAATACAAATAGTATACATTTCAATTTTACACCAAAGTACTTACAGCAAAGCTAATGGAAACACTTTAGGTTAACGTCCCATATGATTTTGAGATGACTGATAGTTGTTTCATGCCTCTAGACATCAAGACAAAAAAGTTGTTATCTCAGTGCATACAATGCTTTGACAATACAAAGAGTACACATTTCAATTTTAAACCAAAGGACTTACTGCAAACCTAATGGAAACAGCTTAGGTTAACTTCCCACATGATTCTCAGATGACTGAAAGTTGTTTCATGCCTCTAGACATCAAGACAAAAAAGTTGTTATCTCAGTGCATACAATGCTTTGACAATACAAAGAGTATACATTTCAATTTTAAACCAAAGTACTTATTGCAAACCTAATGGAAACACCTTAGGTTAACTTCCCACATGATTCTGAAATGTCTGCAAGTTGTTTCATGCCTCTGTACATAAACACAAAAAAGTTGATTTCTCAGAGAATAGAGTGCTTTGACTTGGAAAGTATAATACATTTGAATTTTACACCAAAGTACTTAGTGTAAACCTAATAAAAACACCTTAGGTTAACTTCCCAGATGGTTATGAGTAGTTTGGAAGTAGTTTCATGCCGCTGCTCATCAAGACAAAAAAGTTCTTTCTCAGTGCTTCCAATGCTTTGACAATACAAATAGTATACATTTGAATTTTACACCAAAGTACTTAGTGCAAACTTAATGGAAACACCTTAGGTTAACTTCCCACATGATTCTAAGATGACTGAAAGTTGTTTCATGCCTCTAGACATCAAGACAAAAAAGTTGTTATCTCAGTGCATACAATGCTTTGACAATACAAAGAGTATACATTGCAATTTCAAACCAAAGTACTTACTGCAAACCTAATGGAAACAGCTTAGGTTAACTTCCCACTTGATTCTGAAATCTCTGCAAGTTGTTTCATGCCTCTGTACATAAAGACAGAAAAGTTGATTTCTCAGAGAATAGAGTGCTTTGACTTAAAAAGTATAATACATTTGAATTTTACACCAAAGTACTTAGTGCAAACCTAATAAAAACACCTTAGGTTAACTTCCCACATGATTATGAGTAGTTTGTAAGTAGTTTCATGCCGCTGCTCATCAAGACAAAAAAGTTCTTTCTCAGTGCTTCCAATGCTTTGACAATACAAAGAGTATACATTTCAATTTTAAACCAAAGTACTTACTACAAACCTAATGGAAACACCTTAGGTTAACTTCCCACATGATTATGAGTAGTTTGGAAGTAGTTTCATGCCGCTGCTCATCAAGCCAAAGAAGTTCTTTCTCAGTACTTCCAATGCTTTGACAATACAAATAGTATACATTTGAATTTTACACCAAAGTACTTAGTGCAAACCTAATGGAAACACCTTAGGTTAACTTCCCACATGATTCTGAGATGACTGAAAGTTGTTTCATGCCTCTAGACATCAAGACAAAAAAGTTGTTATCTCAGTGCATACAATGCTTTGACAATACAAAGAGTATACATTGCAATTTTAATTCAAAGTACTTACTGCAAACCTAATTGAAACAGCTTAGGTTAGCTTCCCACATGATTCTGAGATGTCTGAGAGTTGTACCATGCCTCTGCACATAAAGACAAAAAAGTTGATTTCTCAGAGCTTCGAGTGCTTTGACAATATAAGTAGTAGACATTTGAATTTAAAACCAAAGTACTTACTGCAAACCTAATGGAATCACCTTAGTTTAACTTCCCACATGATTATTAGTACTTTGAAAGTAGTTTCATGCCTCTGCTCATCAAGACAAAAAAGTTCTTTTCTCAGTGCTTCCAATGCTTTGACAATACAAATAGTATACATTTCAATTTTACACCAAAGTACTTACAGCAAAGCTAATGGAAACACTTTAGGTTAACGTCCCATATGATTTTGAGATGACTGATGGTTGTTTCATGCCTCTAGACATCAAGACAAAAAAGTTGTTATCTCAGTGCATACAATGCTTTGACAATACAAAGAGTACACATTTCAATTTTAAACCAAAGTACTTCCTGCAAACCTAATGGAAACAGCTTAGGTTAACTTCCCACATGATTCTCAGATGACTGAAAGTTGTTTCATGCCTCCAGACATCAAGACAAAAAAGTTGTTATCTCAGTGCATACAATGCTTTGACAATACAAAGAGTATACATTTCAATTTTAAACCAAAGTACTTATTGCAAACCCAATGGAAACACCTTAGGTTAACTTCCCACATGATTCTGAAATGTCTGCAAGTTGTTTCATGCCTCTGTACATAAACACAAAAAAGTTGATTTCTCAGAGAATAGAGTGCTTTGACTTAGAAAGTATAATACATTTGAATTTTACACCAAAGTACTTAGTGCAAACCTAATAAAAACACCTTAGGTTAACTTCCCAGATGATTATGAGTAGTTTGGAAGTAGTTTCATGCCGCTGCTCATCAAGACAAAAAAGTTCTTTCTCAGTGCTTCCAATGCTTTGACAATACAAATAGTATACATTTGAATTTTACACCAAAGTACTTAGTGCAAACCTAATGGAAACACCTTAGGTTAACTTCCCACATGATTCTAAGATGACTGAAAGTTGTTTCATGCCTCTAGACATCAAGACAAAAAAGTTGTTATCTCAGTGCATACAATGCTTTGACAATACAAAGAGTATACATTGCAATTTCAAACCAAAGTACTTACTGCAAACCTAATTGAAACAGCTTAGGTTAGCTTCCCACATGATTCTGAGATGTCTGAGAGTTGTATCATGCCTCTGCACATAAAGACAAAAAAGTTGATTTCTCAGAGCTTAGAGTGCTTTGACAATAAAAGTAGTAGACATTTGAATTTTAAACCAAAGTACTTACTGCAAACCTAATAAAAACACCTTAGTTTAACTTCCCACATGATTATGAGTAGTTTGGAAGTAGTTTCATGCTTCTGCTCATCAAGACAAAAAAGTTCTTTTCTCAGTGCTTCCAATGCTTTGACAATACAAATAGTATACATTTCAATTTTACACCAAAGTGCTTACAGCAAACCTAATGGAAACACTTTAGGTTAACTTCCCATATGATTCTGAGATGACTGATAGTTGTTTCATGCCTTTAGACATCAAGACAAAAAAGTTGTTATCTCAGTGCATACAATGCTTTGACAATACAAAGAGTATACATTTCAATTTTAAACCAAAGTACTTACCGCAAACCTAATGGAAACAGCTTAGGTTAACTTCCCACATGATTCCGAAATCTCTGCAAGTTGTTTCATGCCCCTGTACATAAAGACAAAAAAGTTGATTTCTCAGAGAATAGAGTGCTTTGACTTAAAAAGTATAATACATTTGAATTTTACACCAAAGTACTTAGTGCAAACCTAATAAAAACACCTTAGTTTAACGTCCCACATGATTATGAGTTGTTTGGAAGTGGTTTCATGCTTCTGCTCATCAAGACAAAAAAGTTCTTTTCTCAGTGCTTCCAATGCTTTGACAATACAAATAGTATACATTTCAATTTTACACCAAAGTGCTTACAGCAAACCTAATGGAAACACTTTAGCTTAACTTCCCATATGATTCTGAGATGACTGAAAGTTGTTTCATGCCTTTAGACATCAAGACAAAAAAGTTGTTATCTCAGTGCATACAATGCTTTGACGTAACAGTAGTATACACTTCAATTTTACACCAAAATACTTAGTGCAACCCTAATGGAAACACCTTAGGTTAACTTCCCACATGATTCTGAGATGACTGAAAGCTGTTTCATGCCTCTAGACATCAAGACAAAAAAGTTGTTATCTCAGTGCATACAATGCTTTGACAATACAAAGAGTATACATTTCAATTTTAAACCAAAGTACATACTGCAAACCTAATGGAAACAGCTTAGGTTAACTTCCCACATGATTATGAGTAGTTTGGAAGTAGTTTCATGCCGCTGCTCATCAAGACAAAAAAGTTCTTTCTCAGTGCTTCCAAAGCTTTGACAATACAAATAGTATACATTTCAATTTTACACCAAAGTACTTACAACAAACCTAATGGAAACACTTTAGGTTAACGTCCCATATGATTCTGAGATGACTGATAGTTGTTTCATGCCTCTAGACATCAAGACAAAAAAGTTGTTATCTCAGTGCATACAATGCTTTGACAATACAAAGAGTATACATTTCAATTTTAAACCAAAGTACTTACTGCAAACCTAATGGAAACAGCTTAGGTTAACTTCCCACTTGATTCTGAAATCTCTGCAAGTTGTTTCATGCCTCTGTACATAAAGACAGAAAAGTTGATTTCTCAGAGAATAGAGTGCTTTGACTTGGAAAGTATAATACATTTGAATTTTACACCAAAGTACTTAGTGCAAACCTAATAAAAACACCTTAGGTTAACTTCCCAGATGATTATGAGTAGTTTGGAAGTAGTTTCATGCCGCTGCTCATCAAGACAAAAAAGTTCTTTCTCAGTGCTTCCAATGCTTTGACAATACAAATAGTATACATTTGAATTTTACACCAAAGTACTTAGTGCAAACCTAATGGAAACACCTTAGGTTAACTTCCCACATGATTCTAAGATGACTGAAAGTTGTTTCATGCCTCTAGACATCAAGACAAAAAAGTTGTTATCTCAGTGCATACAATGCTTTGACAATACAAAGAGTATACATTGCAATTTCAAACCAAAGTACTTACTGCAAACCTAATTGAAACAGCTTAGGTTAGCTTCCCACATGATTCTGAGATGTCTGAGAGTTGTATCATGCCTCTGCACATAAAGACAAAAAAGTTGATTTCTCAGAGCTTAGAGTGCTTTGACAATAAAAGTAGTAGACATTTGAATTTTAAACCAAAGTACTTACTGCAAACCTAATAAAAACACCTTAGTTTAACTTCCCACATGATTATGAGTAGTTTGGAAGTAGTTTCATGCTTCTGCTCATCAAGACAAAAAAGTTCTTTTCTCAGAGCTTCCAATGCTTTGACAATACAAATAGTATACATTTCAATTTTACACCAAAGTGCTTACAGCAAACCTAATGGAAACACTTTAGGTTAACTTCCCATATGATTCTGAGATGACTGATAGTTGTTTCATGCCTTTAGACATCAAGACAAAAAAGTTGTTATCTCAGTGCATACAATGCTTTGACAATACAAAGAGTATACATTGCAATTTTAATTCAAAGTACTTACTGCAAACCTAATTGAAACAGCTTAGGTTAGCTTCCCACATGATTCTGAGATGTCTGAGAGTTGTACCATGCCTCTGCACATAAAGACAAAAAAGTTGATTTCTCAGAGCTTCGAGTGCTTTGACAATATAAGTAGTAGACATTTGAATTTAAAACCAAAGTACTTACTGCAAACCTAATGGAATCACCTTAGTTTAACTTCCCACATGATTATTAGTACTTTGAAAGTAGTTTCATGCCTCTGCTCATCAAGACAAAAAAGTTCTTTTCTCAGTGCTTCCAATGCTTTGACAATACAAATAGTATACATTTCAATTTTACACCAAAGTACTTACAGCAAAGCTAATGGAAACACTTTAGGTTAACGTCCCATATGATTTTGAGATGACTGATAGTTGTTTCATGCCTCTAGACATCAAGACAAAAAAGTTGTTATCTCAGTGCATACAATGCTTTGACAATACAAAGAGTACACATTTCAATTTTAAACCAAAGGACTTACTGCAAACCTAATGGAAACAGCTTAGGTTAACTTCCCACATGATTCTCAGATGACTGAAAGTTGTTTCATGCCTCTAGACATCAAGACAAAAAAGTTGTTATCTCAGTGCATACAATGCTTTGACAATACAAAGAGTATACATTTCAATTTTAAACCAAAGTACTTATTGCAAACCTAATGGAAACACCTTAGGTTAACTTCCCACATGATTCTGAAATGTCTGCAAGTTGTTTCATGCCTCTGTACATAAACACAAAAAAGTTGATTTCTCAGAGAATAGAGTGCTTTGACTTGGAAAGTATAATACATTTGAATTTTACACCAAAGTACTTAGTGTAAACCTAATAAAAACACCTTAGGTTAACTTCCCAGATGGTTATGAGTAGTTTGGAAGTAGTTTCATGCCGCTGCTCATCAAGACAAAAAAGTTCTTTCTCAGTGCTTCCAATGCTTTGACAATACAAATAGTATACATTTGAATTTTACACCAAAGTACTTAGTGCAAACTTAATGGAAACACCTTAGGTTAACTTCCCACATGATTCTAAGATGACTGAAAGTTGTTTCATGCCTCTAGACATCAAGACAAAAAAGTTGTTATCTCAGTGCATACAATGCTTTGACAATACAAAGAGTATACATTGCAATTTCAAACCAAAGTACTTACTGCAAACCTAATTGAAACAGCTTAGGTTAGCTTCCCACATGATTCTGAGATGTCTGAGAGTTGTATCATGCCTCTGCACATAAAGACAAAAAAGTTGATTTCTCAGAGCTTAGAGTGCTTTGACAATAAAAGTAGTAGACATTTGAATTTTAACCCAAAGTACTTACTGCAAACCTAATAAAAACACCTTAGTTTAACTTCCCACATGATTATGAGTAGTTTGGAAGTAGTTTCATGCTTCTGCTCATCAAGACAAAAAAGTTCTTTTCTCAGTGCTTCCAATGCTTTGACAATACAAATAGTATACATTTCAATTTTACACCAAAGTGCTTACAGCAAACCTAATGGAAACACTTTAGGTTAACTTCCCATATGATTCTGAGATGACTGAAAGTTGTTTCATGCGTTTAGACATCAAGACAAAAAAGTTGTTATCTCAGTGCATACCATGCTTTGACAATACAAAGAGTATACATTGCAATTTTAAACCAAAGTACTTACTGCAAACCTAATTGAAACAGCTTAGATTAGCTTCCCACATGATTCTGAGATGTCTGAGAGTTGTATCATGCCTCTACACAAAAAGACAAAAAAGTTGATTTCTCAGAGCTTCGAGTGCTTTGACAATATAAGTAGTAGACATTTGAATTTAAAACCAAAGTACTTACTGCAAACCTAATGGAAACAGCTTAGTTTAACTTCCCACATGATTATTAGTACTTTGAAAGTAGTTTCATGCCTCTGCTCATCAAGACAAAAAAGTTCTTTTCTCAGTGCTTCCAATGCTTTGACAATACAAATAGTATACATTTCAATTTTACACCAAAGTACTTACAGCAAACCTAATGGAAACACTTTAGGTTAACGTCCCATATGATTCTGAGATGACTGATAGTTGTTTCATGCCTCTAGACATCAAGACAAAAAAGTTGTTTTCTCAGTGCATACAATGCTTTGACAATACAAAGAGTATACATTTCAATTTTAAACCAATGTACTTACTGCAAACCTGATGGAAACACCTTAGGTTAACTTCCCACATGATTCTGAAATGCCTGCAAGTTGTTTCATGCCTCTGTACATAAAGACAAAAAAGTTGATTTCTCAGAGAATAGAGTGCTTTGACTTAAAAAGTATAATACATTTGAATTTTACACCAAAGTACTTAGTGCAAACCTAATAAAAACACCTTAGTTTAACTTCCCACATGATTATGAGTAGTTTGGAAGTGGTTTCATGCTTCTGCTTATCAAGACAAAAAAGTTCTTTTCTCAGTGCTTCCAATGCTTTGACAATACAAATAGTATACATTTCAATTTTACACCAAAGTGCTTACAGCAAACCTAATGGAAACACTTTAGGTTAACTTCCCATATGATTCTGAGATGACTGAAAGTTGTTTCATGCCTTTAGACATCAAGACAAAAAAGTTGTTATCTCAGTGCATACAATGCTTTGACGTAACAGTAGTATACACTTCAATTTTACACCAAAATACTTAGTGCAACCCTAATGGAAACACCTTAGGTAAACTTCCCACATGATTCTGAGATGACTGAAAGCTGTTTCATGCCTCTAGACATCAAGACAAAAAAGTTGTTATCTCAGTGCATACAATGCTTTGACAATACAAAGAGTATACATTTCAATTTTAAACCAAAGTACATACTGCAAACCTAATGGAAACAGCTTAGGTTAACTTCCCACATGATTATGAGTAGTTTGGAAGTAGTTTCATGCCGCTGCTCATCAAGACAAAAAAGTTCTTTCTCAGTGCTTCCAAAGCTTTGACAATACAAATAGTATACATTTCAATTTTACACCAAAGTACTTACAACAAACCTAATGGAAACACTTTAGGTTAACGTCCCATATGATTCTGAGATGACTGATAGTTGTTTCATGCCTCTAGACATCAAGACAAATAAGTTGTTATCTCAGTGCATACAATGCTTTGACAATACAAAGAGTATACATTTCAATTTTAAACCAAAGTACTTACTGCAAACCTAATGGAAACAGCTTAGGTTAACTTCCCACTTGATTCTGAAATCTCTGCAAGTTGTTTCATGCCTCTGGACATAAAGACAGAAAAGTTGATTTCTCAGAGAATAGAGTGCTTTGACTTAAAAAGTATAATACATTTGAATTTTACACCAAAGTACTTAGTGCAAACCTAATAAAAACACCTTAGGTTAACTTCCCACATGATTATGAGTAGTTTGGAAGTAGTTTCATGCCGCTGCTCATCAAGACAAAGAAGTTCTTTCTCAGTGCTTCCAATGCTTTGACAATACAAATAGTATACATTTGAATTTTACACCAAAGTACTTAGTGCAAACCTAATGGAAACACCTTAGGTTAACTTCCCACATGATTCTGAGATGACTGAAAGTTGTTTCATGCCTCTAGACATCAAGACAAAAAAGTTGTTATCTCAGTGCATACCATGCTTTGACAATACAAAGAGTATACATTGCAATTTTAAACCAAAGTACTTACTGCAAACCTAATTGAAACAGCTTAGGTTAGCTTCCCACATGATTCTGAGATGTCTGAGAGTTGTATCATGCCTCTGCACAAAAAGACAAAAAAGTTGATTTCTCAGAGCTTCGAGTGCTTTGACAATATAAGTAGTAGACATTTGAATTTAAAACCAAAGTACTTACTGCAAACCTAATGGAAACAGCTTAGTTTAACTTCCCACATGATTATTAGTACTTTGAAAGTAGTTTCATGCCTCTGCTCATCAAGACAAAAAAGTTCTTTTCTCAGTGCTTCCAATGCTTTGACAATACAAATAGTATACATTTCAATTTTACACCAAAGTACTTACAGCAAACCTAATGGAAACACTTTAGGTTAACGTCCCATATGATTCTGAGATGACTGATAGTTGTTTCATGCCTCTAGACATCAAGACAAAAAAGTTGTTTTCTCAGTGCATACAATGCTTTGACAATACAAAGAGTATACATTTCAATTTTAAACCAATGTACTTACTGCAAACCTGATGGAAACAGCTTAGGTTAACTTCCCACATGATTCTGAAATGCCTGCAAGTTGTTTCATGCCTCTGTACATAAAGACAAAAAAGTTGATTTCTCAGAGAATAGAGTGCTTTGACTTAAAAAGTGTAATACATTTGAATTTTACACCAAAGTACTTAGTGCAAACCTAATAAAAACACCTTCGTTTAACTTCCCACATGATTATGAGTAGTTTGGAAGTGGTTTCATGCTTCTGCTCATCAAGACAAAAAAGTTCTTTTCTCAGTGCTTCCAATGCTTTGACAATACAAATAGTATACATTTCAATTTTACACCAAAGTGCTTACAGCAAACCTAATGGAAACACTTTAGGTTAACTTCCCATATGATTCTGAGATGACTGAAAGTTGTTTCATGCCTTTAGACATCAAGACAAAAAAGTTGTTATCTCAGTGCATACAATGCTTTGACGTAACAGTAGTATACACTTCAATTTTACACCAAAATACTTAGTGCAACCCTAATGGAAACACCTTAGGTTAACTTCCCACATGATTCTGAGATGACTGAAAGCTGTTTCATGCCTCTAGACATCAAGACAAAAAAGTTGTTATCTCAGTGCATACAATGCTTTGACAATACAAAGAGTATACATTTCAATTTTAAACCAAAGTACTTACTGCAAACCTAATGGAAACAGCTTAGGTTAACTTCCCACATGATTATGAGTAGTTTGGAAGTAGTTTCATGCCGCTGCTCATCAAGACAAAAAAGTTCTTTCTCAGTGCTTCCAAAGCTTTGACAATACAAATAGTATACATTTCAATTTTACACCAAAGTACTTACAACAAACCTAATGGAAACACTTTAGGTTAACGTCCCATATGATTCTGAGATGACTGATAGTTGTTTCATGCCTCTAGACATCAAGACAAAAAAGTTGTTATCTCAGTGCATACAATGCTTTGACAATACAAAGAGTATACATTTCAATTTTAAACCAAAGTACTTACTGCAAACCTAATGGAAACAGCTTAGGTTAACTTCCCACTTGATTCTGAAATCTCTGCAAGTTGTTTCATGCCTCTGTACATAAAGACAGAAAAGTTGATTTCTCAGAGAATAGAGTGCTTTGACTTAAAAAGTATAATACATTTGAATTTTACACCAAAGTACTTAGTGCAAACCTAATAAAAACACCTTAGGTTAACTTCCCACATGATTATGAGTAGTTTGGAAGTAGTTTCATGCCGCTGCTCATCAAGACAAAGAAGTTCTTTCTCAGTGCTTCCAATGCTTTGACAATACAAATAGTATACATTTGAATTTTACACCAAAGTACTTGGTGCAAACCTAATGGAAACACCTTAGGTTAACTTCCCACATGATTCTGAGATGACTGAAAGTTGTTTCATGCCTCTAGACATCAAGACAAAAAAGTTGTTATCTCAGTGCATACAATGCTTTGACAATAAAAAGAGTATACATTGCAATTTTAATTCAAAGTACTTACTGCAAACCTAATTGAAACAGCTTAGGTTAGCTTCCCACATGATTCTGAGATGTCTGAGAGTTGTACCATGCCTCTGCACATAAAGACAAAAAAGTTGATTTCTCAGAGCTTCGAGTGCTTTGACAATATAAGTAGTAGACATTTGAATTTAAAACCAAAGTACTTACTGCAAACCTAATGGAATCACCTTAGTTTAACTTCCCACATGATTATTAGTACTTTGAAAGTAGTTTCATGCCTCTGCTCATCAAGACAAAAAAGTTCTTTTCTCAGTGCTTCCAATGCTTTGACAATACAAATAGTATACATTTCAATTTTACACCAAAGTACTTACAGCAAACCTAATGGAAACACTTTAGGTTAACGTCCCATATGATTCTGAGATGACTGATAGTTGTTTCATGCCTCTAGACATCAAGACAAAAAAGTTGTTTTCTCAGTGCATACAATGCTTTGACAATACAAAGAGTATACATTTCAATTTTAAACCAATGTACTTACTGCAAACCTGATGGAAACAGCTTAGGTTAACTTCCCACATGATTCTGAAATGCCTGCAAGTTGTTTCATGCCTCTGTACATAAAGACAAAAAAGTTGATTTCTCAGAGAATAGAGTGCTTTGACTTAAAAAGTATAATACATTTGAATTTTACACCAAAGTACTTAGTGCAAACCTAATAAAAACACCTTAGTTTAACTTCCCACATGATTATGAGTAGTTTGGAAGTGGTTTCATGCTTCTGCTCATCAAGACAAAAAAGTTCTTTTCTCAGTGCTTCCAATGCTTTGACAATGCAAATAGTATACATTTCAATTTTACACCAAAGTGCTTACAGCAAACCTAATGGAAACACTTTAGGTTAACTTCCCATATGATTCTGAGATGACTGAAAGTTGTTTCATGCCTTTAGACATCAAGACAAAAAAGTTGTTATCTCAGTGCATACAATGCTTTGACGTAACAGTAGTATACACTTCAATTTTACACCAAAATACTTAGTGCAACCCTAATGGAAACACCTTAGGTTAACTTCCCACATGATTCTGAGATGACTGAAAGCTGTTTCATGCCTCTAGACATCAAGACAAAAAAGTTGTTATCTCAGTGCATACAATGCTTTGACAATACAAAGAGTATACATTTCAATTTTAAACCAAAGTACATACTGCAAACCTAATGGAAACAGCTTAGGTTAACTTCCCACATGATTATTAGTAGTTTGGAAGTAGTTTCATGCCGCTGCTCATCAAGACAAAAAAGTTCTTTCTCAGTGCTTCCAAGGCTTTGACAATACAAATAGTATACATTTCAATTTTACACCAAAGTACTTAAAACAAACCTAATGGAAACACTTTAGGTTAACGTCCCATATGATTCTGAGATGACTGATAGTTGTTTCATGCCTCTAGACATCAAGACAAAAAAGTTGTTATCTCAGTGCATACAATGCTTTGACAATACAAAGAGTATACATTTCAATTTTAAACCAAAGTACTTACTGCAAACCTAATGGAAACAGCTTAGGTTAACTTCCCACTTGATTCTGAAATCTCTGCAAGTTGTTTCATGCCTCTGTACATAAAGACAGAAAAGTTGATTTCTCAGAGAATAGAGTGCTTTGACTTAAAAAGTATAATACATTTGAATTTTACACCAAAGTACTTAGTGCAAACCTAATAAAAACACCTTAGGTTAACTTCCCACATGATTATGAGTAGTTTGTAAGTAGTTTCATGCCGCTGCTCATCAAGACAAAAAAGTTCTTTCTCAGTGCTTCCAATGCTTTGACAATACAAAGAGTATACATTTCAATTTTAAACCAAAGTACTTACTGCAAACCTAATTGAAACAGCTTAGGTTAGCTTCCCACATGATTCTGAGATGTCTGAGAGTTGTATCATGCCTCTACACATAAAGACAAAAAAGTTGATTTCTCAGAGCTTAGAGTGCTTTGACAATAAAAGTAGTAGACATTTGAATTTTAACCCAAAGTACTTACTGCAAACCTAATAAAAACACCTTAGTTTAACTTCCCACATGATTATGAGTAGTTTGGAAGTAGTTTCATGCTTCTGCTCATCAAGACAAAAAAGTTCTTTTCTCAGTGCTTCCAATGCTTTGACAATACAAATAGTATACATTTCAATTTTACACCAAAGTGCTTACAGCAAACCTAATGGAAACACTTTAGGTTAACTTCCCATATGATTCTGAGATGACTGAAAGTTGTTTCATGCCTTTAGACATCAAGACAAAAAAGTTGTTATCTCAGTGCATACAATGCTTTGACGTAACAGTAGTATACACTTCAATTTTACACCAAAATACTTAGTGCAACCCTAATGGAAACACCTTAGGTTAACTTCCCACATGATTCTGAGATGACTGAAAGCTGTTTCATGCCTCTAGACATCAAGACAAAAAAGTTGTTATCTCAGTGCATACAATGCTTTTACAATACAAAGAGTATACATTTCAATTTTAAACCAAAGTACATACTGCAAACCTAATGGAAACAGCTTAGGTTAACTTCCCACATGATTATTAGTAGTTTGGAAGTAGTTTCATGCCGCTGCTCATCAAGACAAAAAAGTTCTTTCTCAGTGCTTCCAAAGCTTTGACAATACAAATAGTATACATTTCAATTTTACACCAAAGTACTTAAAACAAACCTAATGGAAACACTTTAGGTTAACGTCCCATATGATTCTGAGATGACTGATAGTTGTTTCATGCCTCTAGACATCAAGACAAAAAAGTTGTTATCTCAGTGCATACAATGCTTTGACAATACAAAGAGTATACATTTCAATTTTAAACCAAAGTACTTACTGCAAACCTAATGGAAACAGCTTAGGTTAACTTCCCACTTGATTCTGAAATCTCTGCAAGTTGTTTCATGCCTCTGTACATAAAGACAGAAAAGTTGATTTCTCAGAGAATAGAGTGCTTTGACTTAAAAAGTATAATACATTTGAATTTTACACCAAAGTACTTAGTGCAAACCTAATAAAAACACCTTAGGTTAACTTCCCACATGATTATGAGTAGTTTGTAAGTAGTTTCATGCCGCTGCTCATCAAGACAAAAAAGTTCTTTCTCAGTGCTTCCAATGCTTTGACAATACAAAGAGTATACATTTCAATTTTAAACCAAAGTACTTACTGCAAACCTAATTGAAACAGCTTAGGTTAGCTTCCCACATGATTCTGAGATGTCTGAGAGTTGTATCATGCCTCTACACATAAAGACAAAAAAGTTGATTTCTCAGAGCTTAGAGTGCTTTGACAATAAAAGTAGTAGACATTTGAATTTTAACCCAAAGTACTTACTGCAAACCTAATAAAAACACCTTAGTTTAACTTCCCACATGATTATGAGTAGTTTGGAAGTAGTTTCATGCTTCTGCTCATCAAGACAAAAAAGTTCTTTTCTCAGTGCTTCCAATGCTTTGACAATACAAATAGTATACATTTCAATTTTACACCAAAGTGCTTACAGCAAACCTAATGGAAACACTTTAGGTTAACTTCCCATATGATTCTGAGATGACTGAAAGTTGTTTCATGCCTTTAGACATCAAGACAAAAAAGTTGTTATCTCAGTGCATACAATGCTTTGACGTAACAGTAGTATACACTTCAATTTTACACCAAAATACTTAGTGCAACCCTAATGGAAACACCTTAGGTTAACTTCCCACATGATTCTGAGATGACTGAAAGCTGTTTCATGCCTCTAGACATCAAGACAAAAAAGTTGTTATCTCAGTGCATACAATGCTTTGACAATACAAAGAGTATACATTTCAATTTTAAACCAAAGTACTTACTGCAAACCTAATGGAAACAGCTTAGGTTAACTTCCCACATGATTATGAGTAGTTTGGAAGTAGTTTCATGCCGCTGCTCATCAAGACAAAAAAGTTCTTTCTCAGTGCTTCCAAAGCTTTGACAATACAAATAGTATACATTTCAATTTTACACCAAAGTACTTACAACAAACCTAATGGAAACACTTTAGGTTAACGTCCCATATGATTCTGAGATGACTGATAGTTGTTTCATGCCTCTAGACATCAAGACAAAAAAGTTGTTATCTCAGTGCATACAATGCTTTGACAATACAAAGAGTATACATTTCAATTTTAAACCAAAGTACTTACTGCAAACCTAATGGAAACAGCTTAGGTTAACTTCCCACTTGATTCTGAAATCTCTGCAAGTTGTTTCATGCCTCTGTACATAAAGACAGAAAAGTTGATTTCTCAGAGAATAGAGTGCTTTGACTTAAAAAGTATAATACATTTGAATTTTACACCAAAGTACTTAGTGCAAACCTAATAAAAACACCTTAGGTTAACTTCCCACATGATTATGAGTAGTTTGGAAGTAGTTTCATGCCGCTGCTCATCAAGACAAAGAAGTTCTTTCTCAGTGCTTCCAATGCTTTGACAATACAAATAGTATACATTTGAATTTTACACCAAAGTACTTGGTGCAAACCTAATGGAAACACCTTAGGTTAACTTCCCACATGATTCTGAGATGACTGAAAGTTGTTTCATGCCTCTAGACATCAAGACAAAAAGGTTGTTATCTCAGTGCATACAATGCTTTGACAATAAAAAGAGTATACATTGCAATTTTAATTCAAAGTACTTACTGCAAACCTAATTGAAACAGCTTAGGTTAGCTTCCCACATGATTCTGAGATGTCTGAGAGTTGTACCATGCCTCTGCACATAAAGACAAAAAAGTTGATTTCTCAGAGCTTCGAGTGCTTTGACAATATAAGTAGTAGACATTTGAATTTAAAACCAAAGTACTTACTGCAAACCTAATGGAATCACCTTAGTTTAACTTCCCACATGATTATTAGTACTTTGAAAGTAGTTTCATGCCTCTGCTCATCAAGACAAAAAAGTTCTTTTCTCAGTGCTTCCAATGCTTTGACAATACAAATAGTATACATTTCAATTTTACACCAAAGTACTTACAGCAAACCTAATGGAAACACTTTAGGTTAACGTCCCATATGATTCTGAGATGACTGATAGTTGTTTCATGCCTCTAGACATCAAGACAAAAAAGTTGTTTTCTCAGTGCATACAATGCTTTGACAATACAAAGAGTATACATTTCAATTTTAAACCAATGTACTTACTGCAAACCTGATGGAAACAGCTTAGGTTAACTTCCCACATGATTCTGAAATGCCTGCAAGTTGTTTCATGCCTCTGTACATAAAGACAAAAAAGTTGATTTCTCAGAGAATAGAGTGCTTTGACTTAAAAAGTATAATACATTTGAATTTTACACCAAAGTACTTAGTGCAAACCTAATAAAAACACCTTAGTTTAACTTCCCACATGATTATGAGTAGTTTGGAAGTGGTTTCATGCTTCTGCTCATCAAGACAAAAAAGTTCTTTTCTCAGTGCTTCCAATGCTTTGACAATGCAAATAGTATACATTTCAATTTTACACCAAAGTGCTTACAGCAAACCTAATGGAAACACTTTAGGTTAACTTCCCATATGATTCTGAGATGACTGAAAGTTGTTTCATGCCTTTAGACATCAAGACAAAAAAGTTGTTATCTCAGTGCATACAATGCTTTGACGTAACAGTAGTATACACTTCAATTTTACACCAAAATACTTAGTGCAACCCTAATGGAAACACCTTAGGTTAACTTCCCACATGATTCTGAGATGACTGAAAGCTGTTTCATGCCTCTAGACATCAAGACAAAAAAGTTGTTATCTCAGTGCATACAATGCTTTGACAATACAAAGAGTATACATTTCAATTTTAAACCAAAGTACATACTGCAAACCTAATGGAAACAGCTTAGGTTAACTTCCCACATGATTATTAGTAGTTTGGAAGTAGTTTCATGCCGCTGCTCATCAAGACAAAAAAGTTCTTTCTCAGTGCTTCCAAAGCTTTGACAATACAAATAGTATACATTTCAATTTTACACCAAAGTACTTAAAACAAACCTAATGGAAACATTTTAGGTTAACGTCCCATATGATTCTGAGATGACTGATAGTTGTTTCATGCCTCTAGACATCAAGACAAAAAAGTTGTTATCTCAGTGCATACAATGCTTTGACAATACAAAGAGTATACATTTCAATTTTAAACCAAAGTACTTACTGCAAACCTAATGGAAACAGCTTAGGTTAACTTCCCACTTGATTCTGAAATCTCTGCAAGTTGTTTCATGCCTCTGTACATAAAGACAGAAAAGTTGATTTCTCAGAGAATAGAGTGCTTTGACTTAAAAAGTATAATACATTTGAATTTTACACCAAAGTACTTAGTGCAAACCTAATAAAAACACCTTAGGTTAACTTCCCACATGATTATGAGTAGTTTGTAAGTAGTTTCATGCCGCTGCTCATCAAGACAAAAAAGTTCTTTCTCAGTGCTTCCAATGCTTTGACAATACAAAGAGTATACATTTCAATTTTAAACCAAAGTACTTACTGCAAACCTAATTGAAACAGCTTAGGTTAGCTTCCCACATGATTCTGAGATGTCTGAGAGTTGTATCATGCCTCTACACATAAAGACAAAAAAGTTGATTTCTCAGAGCTTAGAGTGCTTTGACAATAAAAGTAGTAGACATTTGAATTTTAACCCAAAGTACTTACTGCAAACCTAATAAAAACACCTTAGTTTAACTTCCCACATGATTATGAGTAGTTTGGAAGTAGTTTCATGCTTCTGCTCATCAAGACAAAAAAGTTCTTTTCTCAGTGCTTCCAATGCTTTGACAATACAAATAGTATACATTTCAATTTTACACCAAAGTGCTTACAGCAAACCTAATGGAAACACTTTAGGTTAACTTCCCATATGATTCTGAGATGACTGAAAGTTGTTTCATGCCTTTAGACATCAAGACAAAAAAGTTGTTATCTCAGTGCATACAATGCTTTGACGTAACAGTAGTATACACTTCAATTTTACACCAAAATACTTAGTGCAACCCTAATGGAAACACCTTAGGTTAACTTCCCACATGATTCTGAGATGACTGAAAGCTGTTTCATGCCTCTAGACATCAAGACAAAAAAGTTGTTATCTCAGTGCATACAATGCTTTGACAATACAAAGAGTATACATTTCAATTTTAAACCAAAGTACATACTGCAAACCTAATGGAAACAGCTTAGGTTAACTTCCCACATGATTATTAGTAGTTTGGAAGTAGTTTCATGCCGCTGCTCATCAAGACAAAAAAGTTCTTTCTCAGTGCTTCCAAAGCTTTGACAATACAAATAGTATACATTTCAATTTTACACCAAAGTACTTAAAACAAACCTAATGGAAACACTTTAGGTTAACGTCCCATATGATTCTGAGATGACTGATAGTTGTTTCATGCCTCTAGACATCAAGACAAAAAAGTTGTTATCTCAGTGCATACAATGCTTTGACAATACAAAGAGTATACATTTCAATTTTAAACCAAAGTACTTACTGCAAACCTAATGGAAACAGCTTAGGTTAACTTCCCACTTGATTCTGAAATCTCTGCAAGTTGTTTCATGCCTCTGTACATAAAGACAGAAAAGTTGATTTCTCAGAGAATAGAGTGCTTTGACTTAAAAAGTATAATACATTTGAATTTTACACCAAAGTACTTAGTGCAAACCTAATAAAAACACCTTAGGTTAACTTCCCACATGATTATGAGTAGTTTGTAAGTAGTTTCATGCCGCTGCTCATCAAGACAAAAAAGTTCTTTCTCAGTGCTTCCAATGCTTTGACAATACAAAGAGTATACATTTCAATTTTAAACCAAAGTACTTACTGCAAACCTAATTGAAACAGCTTAGGTTAGCTTCCCACATGATTCTGAGATGTCTGAGAGTTGTATCATGCCTCTACACATAAAGACAAAAAAGTTGATTTCTCAGAGCTTAGAGTGCTTTGACAATAAAAGTAGTAGACATTTGAATTTTAACCCAAAGTACTTACTGCAAACCTAATAAAAACACCTTAGTTTAACTTCCCACATGATTATGAGTAGTTTGGAAGTAGTTTCATGCTTCTGCTCATCAAGACAAAAAAGTTCTTTTCTCAGTGCTTCCAATGCTTTGACAATACAAATAGTATACATTTCAATTTTACACCAAAGTGCTTACAGCAAACCTAATGGAAACACTTTAGGTTAACTTCCCATATGATTCTGAGATGACTGAAAGTTGTTTCATGCGTTTAGACATCAAGACAAAAAAGTTGTTATCTCAGTGCATACAATGCTTTGACAATACAAAGAGTATACATTTCAATTTTAAACCAAAGTACTTACCGCAAACCTAATGGAAACAGCTTAGGTTAACTTCCCACATGATTCTGAAATCTCTGCAAGTTGTTTCATGCCTCTGTACATAAAGACAGAAAAGTTGATTTCTCAGAGAATAGAGTGCTTTGACTTAAAAAGTATAATACATTTGAATTTTACACCAAAGTACTTAGTGCAAACCTAATAAAAACACCTTAGGTTAACTTCCCACATGATTATGAGTAGTTTGTAAGTAGTTTCATGCCGCTGCTCATCAAGACAAAAAAGTTCTTTCTCAGTGCTTCGAATGCTTTGACAATACAAATAGTATACATTTGAATTTTACACCAAAGTACTTAGTGCAAACCTAATGGAAACACCTTAGGTTAACTTCCCACATGATTCTGAGATGACTGAAAGTTGTTTCATGCCTCTAGACATCAAGACAAAAAAGTTGTTATCTCAGTGCATACCATGCTTTGACAATACAAAGAGTATACATTGCAATTTTAAACCAAAGTACTTACTGCAAACCTAATTGAAACAGCTTAGGTTAGCTTCCCACATGATTCTGAGATGTCTGAGAGTTGTATCATGCCTCTGCACAAAAAGACAAAAAAGTTGATTTCTCAGAGCTTCGAGTGCTTTGACAATATAAGTAGTAGACATTTGAATTTAAAACCAAAGTACTTACTGCAAACCTAATGGAAACAGCTTAGTTTAACTTCCCACATGATTATGAGTAGTTTGGAAGTGGTTTCATGCTTCTGCTCATCAAGACAAAAAAGTTCTTTTCTCAGTGCTTCCAATGCTTTGACAATACAAATAGTATACATTTCAATTTTACACCAAAGTGCTTACAGCAAACCTAATGGAAACACTTTAGGTTAACTTCCCATATGATTCTGAGATGACTGAAAGTTGTTTCATGCCTTTAGACATCAAGACAAAAAAGTTGTTATCTCAGTGCATACAATGCTTTGACGTAACAGTAGTATACACTTCAATTTTACACCAAAATACTTAGTGCAACCCTAATGGAAACACCTTAGGTTAACTTCCCACATGATTCTGAGATGACTGAAAGCTGTTTCATGCCTCTAGACATCAAGACAAAAAAGTTGTTATCTCAGTGCATACAATGCTTTGACAATACAAAGATTATACATTTCAATTTTAAACCAAAGTACATACTGCAAACCTAATGGAAACAGCTTAGGTTAACTTCCCACATGATTATGAGTAGTTTGGAAGTAGTTTCATGCCGCTGCTCATCAAGACAAAAAAGTTCTTTCTCAGTGCTTCCAAAGCTTTGACAATACAAATAGTATACATTTCAATTTTACACCAAAGTACTTACAACAAACCTAATGGAAACACTTTAGGTTAACGTCCCATATGATTCTGAGATGACTGATAGTTGTTTCATGCCTCTAGACATCAAGACAAAAAAGTTGTTATCTCAGTGCATACAATGCTTTGACAATACAAAGAGTATACATTTCAATTTTAAACCAAAGTACTTACTGCAAACCTAATGGAAACAGCTTAGGTTAACTTCCCACTTGATTCTGAAATCTCTGCAAGTTGTTTCATGCCTCTGTACATAAAGACAGAAAAGTTGATTTCTCAGAGAATAGAGTGCTTTGACTTAAAAAGTATAATACATTTGAATTTTACACCAAAGTACTTAGTGCAAACCTAATAAAAACACCTTAGGTTAACTTCCCACATGATTATGAGTAGTTTGTAAGTAGTTTCATGCCGCTGCTCATCAAGACAAAAAAGTTCTTTCTCAGTGCTTCCAATGCTTTGACAATACAAAGAGTATACATTTCAATTTTAAACCAAAGTACTTACTACAAACCTAATGGAAACACCTTAGGTTAACTTCCCACATGATTATGAGTAGTTTGGAAGTAGTTTCATGCCGCTGCTCATCAAGACAAAGAAGTTCTTTCTCAGTGCTTCCAATGCTTTGACAATACAAATAGTATACATTTGAATTTTACACCAAAGTACTTAGTGCAAACCTAATGGAAACACCTTAGGTTAACTTCCCACATGATTCTGAGATGACTGAAAGTTGTTTCATGCCTCTAGACATCAAGACAAAAAAGTTGTTATCTCAGTGCATACAATGCTTTGACAATACAAAGAGTATACATTGCAATTTTAATTCAAAGTACTTACTGCAAACCTAATTGAAACAGCTTAGGTTAGCTTCCCACATGATTCTGAGATGTCTGAGAGTTGTACCATGCCTCTGCACATAAAGACAAAAAAGTTGATTTCTCAGAGCTTCGAGTGCTTTGACAATATAAGTAGTAGACATTTGAATTTAAAACCAAAGTACTTACTGCAAACCTAATGGAATCACCTTAGTTTAACTTCCCACATGATTATTAGTACTTTGAAAGTAGTTTCATGCCTCTGCTCATCAAGACAAAAAAGTTCTTTTCTCAGTGCTTCCAATGCTTTGACAATACAAATAGTATACATTTCAATTTTACACCAAAGTACTTACAGCAAAGCTAATGGAAACACTTTAGGTTAACGTCCCATATGATTTTGAGATGACTGATGGTTGTTTCATGCCTCTAGACATCAAGACAAAAAAGTTGTTATCTCAGTGCATACAATGCTTTGACAATACAAAGAGTACACATTTCAATTTTAAACCAAAGTACTTCCTGCAAACCTAATGGAAACAGCTTAGGTTAACTTCCCACATGATTCTCAGATGACTGAAAGTTGTTTCATGCCTCTAGACATCAAGACAAAAAAGTTGTTATCTCAGTGCATACAATGCTTTGACAATACAAAGAGTATACATTTCAATTTTAAACCAAAGTACTTATTGCAAACCCAATGGAAACACCTTAGGTTAACTTCCCACATGATTCTGAAATGTCTGCAAGTTGTTTCATGCCTCTGTACATAAACACAAAAAAGTTGATTTCTCAGAGAATAGAGTGCTTTGACTTAGAAAGTATAATACATTTGAATTTTACACCAAAGTACTTAGTGCAAACCTAATAAAAACACCTTAGGTTAACTTCCCAGATGATTATGAGTAGTTTGGAAGTAGTTTCATGCCGCTGCTCATCAAGACAAAAAAGTTCTTTCTCAGTGCTTCCAATGCTTTGACAATACAAATAGTATACATTTGAATTTTACACCAAAGTACTTAGTGCAAACCTAATGGAAACACCTTAGGTTAACTTCCCACATGATTCAAAGATGACTGAAAGTTGTTTCATGCCTCTAGACATCAAGACAAAAAAGTTGTTATCTCAGTGCATACAATGCTTTGACAATACAAAGAGTATACATTGCAATTTCAAAACAAAGTACTTACTGCAAACCTAATTGAAACAGCTTAGGTTAGCTTCCCACATGATTCTGAGATGTCTGAGAGTTGTATCATGCCTCTGCACATAAAGACAAAAAAGTTGATTTCTCAGAGCTTAGAGTGCTTTGACAATAAAAGTAGTAGACATTTGAATTTTAAACCAAAGTACTTACTGCAAACCTAATAAAAACACCTTAGTTTAACTTCCCACATGATTATGAGTAGTTTGGAAGTAGTTTCATGCTTCTGCTCATCAAGACAAAAAAGTTCTTTTCTCAGTGCTTCCAATGCTTTGACAATACAAATAGTATACATTTCAATTTTACACCAAAGTGCTTACAGCAAACCTAATGGAAACACTTTAGGTTAACTTCCCATATGATTCTGAGATGACTGATAGTTGTTTCATGCCTTTAGACATCAAGACAAAAAAGTTGTTATCTCAGTGCATACAATGCTTTGACAATACAAAGAGTATACATTTCAATTTTAAACCAAAGTACTTACCGCAAACCTAATGGAAACAGCTTAGGTTAACTTCCCACATGATTCCGAAATCTCTGCAAGTTGTTTCATGCCTCTGTACATAAAGACAAAAAAGTTGATTTCTCAGAGAATAGAGTGCTTTGACTTAAAAAGTATAATACATTTGAATTTTACACCAAAGTACTTAGTGCAAACCTAATAAAAACACCTTAGTTTAACGTCCCACATGATTATGAGTAGTTTGGAAGTGGTTTCATGCTTCTGCTCATCAAGACAAAAAAGTTCTTTTCTCAGTGCTTCCAATGCTTTGACAATACAAATAGTATACATTTCAATTTTACACCAAAGTGCTTACAGCAAACCTAATGGAAACACTTTAGGTTAACTTCCCATATGATTCTGAGATGACTGAAAGTTGTTTCATGCCTTTAGACATCAAGACAAAAAAGTTGTTATCTCAGTGCATAAAATGCTTTGACGTAACAGTAGTATACACTTCAATTTTACACCAAAATACTTAGTGCAACCCTAATGGAAACACCTTAGGTTAACTTCCCACATGATTCTGAGATGACTGAAAGCTGTTTCATGCCTCTAGACATCAAGACAAAAAAGTTGTTATCTCAGTGCATACAATGCTTTGACAATACAAAGAGTATACATTTCAATTTTAAACCAAAGTACTTACTGCAAACCTAATGGAAACAGCTTAGGTTAACTTCCCACATGATTATGAGTAGTTTGGAAGTAGTTTCATGCCGCTGCTCATCAAGACAAAAAAGTTCTTTCTCAGTGCTTCCAAAGCTTTGACAATACAAATAGTATACATTTCAATTTTACACCAAAGTACTTACAACAAACCTAATGGAAACACTTTAGGTTAACGTCCCATATGATTCTGAGATGACTGATAGTTGTTTCATGCCTCTAGACATCAAGACAAAAAAGTTGTTATCTCAGTGCATACAATGCTTTGACAATACAAAGAGTATACATTTCAATTTTAAACCAAAGTACTTACTGCAAACCTAATGGAAACAGCTTAGGTTAACTTCCCACTTGATTCTGAAATCTCTGCAAGTTGTTTCATGCCTCTGTACATAAAGACAGAAAAGTTGATTTCTCAGAGAATAGAGTGCTTTGACTTAAAAAGTATAATACATTTGAATTTTACACCAAAGTACTTAGTGCAAACCTAATAAAAACACCTTAGGTTAACTTCCCACATGATTATGAGTAGTTTGTAAGTAGTTTCATGCCGCTGCTCATCAAGACAAAAAAGTTCTTTCTCAGTGCTTCCAATGCTTTGACAATACAAATAGTATACATTTGAATTTTACACCAAAGTACTTAGTGCAAACCTAATGGAAACACCTTAAGTTAACTTCCCACATGATTCTGAGATGACTGAAAGTTGTTTCATGACTCTAGACATCAAGACAAAAAAGTTGTTATCTCAGTGCATACAATGCTTTGACAATACAAAGAGTATACATTTCAATTTTAAACCAAAGTACTTACTGCAAACCTAATGGAAACACCTTAGGTTAACTTCCCACATGATTATGAGTAGTTTGGAAGTAGTTTCATGCCGCTGCTCATCAAGACAAAGAAGTTCTTTCTCAGTGCTTCCAATGCTTTGACAATACAAATAGTATACATTTGAATTTTACACCAAAGTACTTGGTGCAAACCTAATGGAAACACCTTAGGTTGACTTCCCACATGATTCTGAGATGACTGAAAGTTGTTTCATGCCTCTAGACATCAAGACAAAAAAGTTGTTATCTCAGTGCATACAATGCTTTGACAATACAAAGAGTATACATTGCAATTTTAATTCAAAGTACTTACTGCAAACCTAATTGAAACAGCTTAGGTTAGCTTCCCACATGATTCTGAGATGTCTGAGAGTTGTACCATGCCTCTGCACATAAAGACAAAAAAGTTGATTTCTCAGAGCTTCGAGTGCTTTGACAATATAAGTAGTAGACATTTGAATTTAAAACCAAAGTACTTACTGCAAACCTAATGGAATCACCTTAGTTTAACTTCCCACATGATTATTAGTACTTTGAATGTAGTTTCATGCCTCTGCTCATCAAGACAAAAAAGTTCTTTTCTCAGTGCTTCCAATGCTTTGACAATACAAATAGTATACATTTCAATTTTACACCAAAGTACTTACAGCAAAGCTAATGGAAACACTTTAGGTTAACGTCCCATATGATTTTGAGATGACTGATAGTTGTTTCATGCCTCTAGACATCAAGACAAAAAAGTTGTTATCTCAGTGCATACAATGCTTTGACAATACAAAGAGTACACATTTCAATTTTAAACCAAAGGACTTACTGCAAACCTAATGGAAACAGCTTAGGTTAACTTCCCACATGATTCTGAGATGACTGAAAGTTGTTTCATGCCTCTAGACATCAAGACAAAAAAGTTGTTATCTCAGTGCATACCATGCTTTGACAATACAAAGAGTATACATTGCAATTTTAAACCAAAGTACTTACTGCAAACCTAATTGAAACAGCTTAGGTTAGCTTCCCACATGATTCTGAGATGTCTGAGAGTTGTATCATGCCTCTGCACAAAAAGACAAAAAAGTTGATTTCTCAGAGCTTCGAGTGCTTTGACAATATAAGTAGTAGACATTTGAATTTAAAACCAAAGTACTTACTGCAAACCTAATGGAAACAGCTTAGTTTAACTTCCCACATGATTATGAGTAGTTTGGAAGTGGTTTCATGCTTCTGCTCATCAAGACAAAAAAGTTCTTTTCTCAGTGCTTCCAATGCTTTGACAATACAAATAGTATACATTTCAATTTTACACCAAAGTGCTTACAGCAAACCTAATGGAAACACTTTAGGTTAACTTCCCATATGATTCTGAGATGACTGAAAGTTGTTTCATGCCTTTAGACATCAAGACAAAAAAGTTGTTATCTCAGTGCATACAATGCTTTGACGTAACAGTAGTATACACTTCAATTTTACACCAAAATACTTAGTGCAACCCTAATGGAAACACCTTAGGTTAACTTCCCACATGATTCTGAGATGCCTGAAAGCTGTTTCATGCCTCTAGACATCAAGACAAAAAAGTTGTTATCTCAGTGCATACAATGCTTTGACAATACAAAGATTATACATTTCAATTTTAAACCAAAGTACATACTGCAAACCTAATGGAAACAGCTTAGGTTAACTTCCCACATGATTATGAGTAGTTTGGAAGTAGTTTCATGCCGCTGCTCATCAAGACAAAAAAGTTCTTTCTCAGTGCTTCCAAAGCTTTGACAATACAAATAGTATACATTTCAATTTTACACCAAAGTACTTACAACAAACCTAATGGAAACACTTTAGGTTAACGTCCCATATGATTCTGAGATGACTGATAGTTGTTTCATGCCTCTAGACATCAAGACAAAAAAGTTGTTATCTCAGTGCATACAATGCTTTGACAATACAAAGAGTATACATTTCAATTTTAAACCAAAGTACTTACTGCAAACCTAATGGAAACAGCTTAGGTTAACTTCCCACTTGATTCTGAAATCTCTGCAAGTTGTTTCATGCCTCTGTACATAAAGACAGAAAAGTTGATTTCTCAGAGAATAGAGTGCTTTGACTTAAAAAGTATAATACATTTGAATTTTACACCAAAGTACTTAGTGCAAACCTAATAAAAACACCTTAGGTTAACTTCCCACATGATTATGAGTAGTTTGTAAGTAGTTTCATGCCGCTGCTCATCAAGACAAAAAAGTTCTTTCTCAGTGCTTCCAATGCTTTGACAATACAAAGAGTATACATTTCAATTTTAAACCAAAGTACTTACTACAAACCTAATGGAAACACCTTAGGTTAACTTCCCACATGATTATGAGTAGTTTGGAAGTAGTTTCATGCCGCTGCTCATCAAGACAAAGAAGTTCTTTCTCAGTGCTTCCAATGCTTTGACAATACAAATAGTATACATTTGAATTTTACACCAAAGTACTTAGTGCAAACCTAATGGAAACACCTTAGGTTAACTTCCCACATGATTCTGAGATGACTGAAAGTTGTTTCATGCCTCTAGACATCAAGACAAAAAAGTTGTTATCTCAGTGCATACAATGCTTTGACAATACAAAGAGTATACATTGCAATTTTAATTCAAAGTACTTACTGCAAACCTAATTGAAACAGCTTAGGTTAGCTTCCCACATGATTCTGAGATGTCTGAGAGTTGTACCATGCCTCTGCACATAAAGACAAAAAAGTTGATTTCTCAGAGCTTCGAGTGCTTTGACAATATAAGTAGTAGACATTTGAATTTAAAACCAAAGTACTTACTGCAAACCTAATGGAATCACCTTAGTTTAACTTCCCACATGATTATTAGTACTTTGAAAGTAGTTTCATGCCTCTGCTCATCAAGACAAAAAAGTTCTTTTCTCAGTGCTTCTAATGCTTTGACAATACAAATAGTATACATTTCAATTTTACACCAAAGTACTTACAGCAAAGCTAATGGAAACACTTTAGGTTAACGTCCCATATGATTTTGAGATGACTGATGGTTGTTTCATGCCTCTAGACATCAAGACAAAAAAGTTGTTATCTCAGTGCATACAATGCTTTGACAATACAAAGAGTACACATTTCAATTTTAAACCAAAGTACTTCCTGCAAACCTAATGGAAACAGCTTAGGTTAACTTCCCACATGATTCTCAGATGACTGAAAGTTGTTTCATGCCTCTAGACATCAAGACAAAAAAGTTGTTATCTCAGTGCATACAATGCTTTGACAATACAAAGAGTATACATTTCAATTTTAAACCAAAGTACTTATTGCAAACCCAATGGAAACACCTTAGGTTAACTTCCCACATGATTCTGAAATGTCTGCAAGTTGTTTCATGCCTCTGTACATAAACACAAAAAAGTTGATTTCTCAGAGAATAGAGTGCTTTGACTTAGAAAGTATAATACATTTGAATTTTACACCAAAGTACTTAGTGCAAACCTAATAAAAACACCTTAGGTTAACTTCCCAGATGATTATGAGTAGTTTGGAAGTAGTTTCATGCCGCTGCTCATCAAGACAAAAAAGTTCTTTCTCAGTGCTTCCAATGCTTTGACAATACAAATAGTATACATTTGAATTTTACACCAAAGTACTTAGTGCAAACCTAATGGAAACACCTTAGGTTAACTTCCCACATGATTCTAAGATGACTGAAAGTTGTTTCATGCCTCTAGACATCAAGACAAAAAAGTTGTTATCTCAGTGCATACAATGCTTTGACAATACAAAGAGAATACATTGCAATTTCAAACCAAAGTACTTACTGCAAACCTAATTGAAACAGCTTAGGTTAGCTTCCCACATGATTCTGAGATGTCTGAGAGTTGTATCATGCCTCTGCACATAAAGACAAAAAAGTTGATTTCTCAGAGCTTAGAGTGCTTTGACAATAAAAGTAGTAGACATTTGAATTTTAAACCAAAGTACTTACTGCAAACCTAATAAAAACACCTTAGTTTAACTTCCCACATGATTATGAGTAGTTTGGAAGTAGTTTCATGCTTCTGCTCATCAAGACAAAAAAGTTCTTTTCTCAGTGCTTCCAATGCTTTGACAATACAAATAGTATACATTTCAATTTTACACCAAAGTGCTTACAGCAAACCTAATGGAAACACTTTAGGTTAACTTCCCATATGATTCTGAGATGACTGATAGTTGTTTCATGCCTTTAGACATCAAGACAAAAAAGTTGTTATCTCAGTGCATACAATGCTTTGACAATACAAAGAGTATACATTTCAATTTTAAACCAAAGTACTTACCGCAAACCTAATGGAAACAGCTTAGGTTAACTTCCCACATGATTCCGAAATCTCTGCAAGTTGTTTCATGCCTCTGTACATAAAGACAAAAAAGTTGATTTCTCAGAGAATAGAGTGCTTTGACTTAAAAAGTATAATACATTTGAATTTTACACCAAAGTACTTAGTGCAAACCTAATAAAAACACCTTAGTTTAACGTCCCACATGATTATGAGTAGTTTGGAAGTGGTTTCATGCTTCTGCTCATCAAGACAAAAAAGTTCTTTTCTCAGTGCTTCCAATGCTTTGACAATACAAATAGTATACATTTCAATTTTACACCAAAGTGCTTACAGCAAACCTAATGGAAACGCTTTAGGTTAACTTCCCATATGATTCTGAGATGACTGAAAGTTGTTTCATGCCTTTAGACATCAAGACAAAAAAGTTGTTATCTCAGTGCATACAATGCTTTGACGTAACAGTAGTATACACTTCAATTTTACACCAAAATACTTAGTGCAACCCTAATGGAAACACCTTAGGTTAACTTCCCACATGATTCTGAGATGACTGAAAGCTGTTTCATGCCTCTAGACATCAAGACAAAAAAGTTGTTATCTCAGTGCATACAATGCTTTGACAATACAAAGAGTATACATTTCAATTTTAAACCAAAGTACTTACTGCAAACCTAATGGAAACAGCTTAGGTTAACTTCCCACATGATTATGAGTAGTTTGGAAGTAGTTTCATGCCGCTGCTCATCAAGACAAAAAAGTTCTTTCTCAGTGCTTCCAAGGCTTTGACAATACAAATAGTATACATTTCAATTTTACACCAAAGTACTTACAACAAACCTAATGGAAACACTTTAGGTTAACGTCCCATATGATTCTGAGATGACTGATAGTTGTTTCATGCCTCTAGACATCAAGACAAAAAAGTTGTTATCTCAGTGCATACAATGCTTTGACAATACAAAGAGTATACATTTCAATTTTAAACCAAAGTACTTACTGCAAACCTAATGGAAACAGCTTAGGTTATCTTCCCACTTGATTCTGAAATCTCTGCAAGTTGTTTCATGCCTCTGTACATAAAGACAGAAAAGTTGATTTCTCAGAGAATAGAGTGCTTTGACTTAAAAAGTATAATACATTTGAATTTTACACCAAAGTACTTAGTGCAAACCTAATAAAAACACCTTAGGTTAACTTCCCACATGATTATGAGTAGTTTGTAAGTAGTTTCATGCCGCTGCTCATCAAGACAAAAAAGTTCTTTCTCAGTGCTTCCAATGCTTTGACAATACAAATAGTATACATTTGAATTTTACACCAAAGTACTTAGTGCAAACCTAATGGAAACACCTTAAGTTAACTTCCCACATGATTCTGAGATGACTGAAAGTTGTTTCATGACTCTAGACATCAAGACAAAAAAGTTGTTATCTCAGTGCATACAATGCTTTGACAATACAAAGAGTATACATTTCAATTTTAAACCAAAGTACTTACTGCAAACCTAATGGAAACACCTTAGGTTAACTTCCCACATGATTATGAGTAGTTTGGAAGTAGTTTCATGCCGCTGCTCATCAAGACAAAGAAGTTCTTTCTCAGTGCTTCCAATGCTTTGACAATACAAATAGTATACATTTGAATTTTACACCAAAGTACTTGGTGCAAACCTAATGGAAACACCTTAGGTTGACTTCCCACATGATTCTGAGATGACTGAAAGTTGTTTCATGCCTCTAGACATCAAGACAAAAAAGTTGTTATCTCAGTGCATACAATGCTTTGACAATACAAAGAGTATACATTGCAATTTTAATTCAAAGTACTTACTGCAAACCTAATTGAAACAGCTTAGGTTAGCTTCCCACATGATTCTGAGATGTCTGAGAGTTGTACCATGCCTGTGCACATAAAGACAAAAAAGTTGATTTCTCAGAGCTTCGAGTGCTTTGACAATATAAGTAGTAGACATTTGAATTTAAAACCAAAGTACTTACTGCAAACCTAATGGAATCACCTTAGTTTAACTTCCCACATGATTATTAGTACTTTGAATGTAGTTTCATGCCTCTGCTCATCAAGACAAAAAAGTTCTTTTCTCAGTGCTTCCAATGCTTTGACAATACAAATAGTATACATTTCAATTTTACACCAAAGTACTTACAGCAAAGCTAATGGAAACACTTTAGGTTAACGTCCCATATGATTTTGAGATGACTGATAGTTGTTTCATGCCTCTAGACATCAAGACAAAAAAGTTGTTATCTCAGTGCATACAATGCTTTGACAATACAAAGAGTACACATTTCAATTTTAAACCAAAGGACTTACTGCAAACCTAATGGAAACAGCTTAGGTTAACTTCCCACATGATTCTCAGATGACTGAAAGTTGTTTCATGCCTCTAGACATCAAGACAAAAAAGTTGTTATCTCAGTGCATACAATGCTTTGACAATACAAAGAGTATACATTTCAATTTTAAACCAAAGTACTTATTGCAAACCTAATGGAAACACCTTAGGTTAACTTCCCACATGATTCTGAAATGTCTACAAGTTGTTTCATGCCTCTGTACATAAACACAAAAAAGTTGATTTCTCAGAGAATAGAGTGCTTTGACTTGGAAAGTATAATACATTTGAATTTTACACCAAAGTACTTAGTGCAAACCTAATAAAAACACCTTAGGTTAACTTCCCAGATGATTATGAGTAGTTTGGAAGTAGTTTCATGCCGCTGCTCATCAAGACAAAAAAGTTCTTTCTCAGTGCTTCCAATGCTTTGACAATACAAATAGTATACATTTGAATTTTACACCAAAGTACTTAGTGCAAACCTAACGGAAACACCTTAGGTTAACTTCCCACATGATTCTAAGATGACTGAAAGTTGTTTCATGCCTCTAGACATCAAGACAAAAAAGTTGTTATCTCAGTGCATACAATGCTTTGACAATACAAAGAGTATACATTGCAATTTCAAACCAAAGTACTTACTGCAAACCTAATTGAAACAGCTTAGGTTAGCTTCCCACATGATTCTGAGATGTCTGAGAGTTGTATCATGCCTCTGCACATAAAGACAAAAAAGTTGATTTCTCAGAGCTTAGAGTGCTTTGACAATAAAAGTAGTAGACATTTGAATTTTAACCCAAAGTACTTACTGCAAACCTAATAAAAACACCTTAGTTTAACTTCCCACATGATTATGAGTAGTTTGGAAGTAGTTTCATGCTTCTGCTCATCAAGACAAAAAAGTTCTTTTCTCAGTGCTTCCAATGCTTTGACAATACAAATAGTATACATTTCAATTTTACACCAAAGTGCTTACAGCAAACCTAATGGAAACACTTTAGGTTAACTTCCCATATGATTCTGAGATGACTGAAAGTTGTTTCATGCGTTTACACATCAAGACAAAAAAGTTGTTATCTCAGTGCATACCATGCTTTGACAATACAAAGAGTATACATTGCAATTTTAAACCAAAGTACTTACTGCAAACCTAATTGAAACAGCTTAGATTAGCTTCCCACATGATTCTGAGATGTCTGAGAGTTGTATCATGCCTCTGCACAAAAAGACAAAAAAGTTGATTTCTCAGAGCTTCGAGTGCTTTGACAATATAAGTAGTAGACATTTGAATTTAAAACCAAAGTACTTACTGCAAACCTAATGGAAACAGCTTAGTTTAACTTCCCATATGATTATTAGTACTTTGAAAGTAGTTTCATGCCTCTGCTCATCAAGACAAAAAAGTTCTTTTCTCAGTGCTTCCAATGCTTTGACAATACAAATAGTATACATTTCAATTTTACACCAAAGTACTTACAGCAAACCTAATGGAAACACTTTAGGTTAACGTCCCATATGATTCTGAGATGACTGATAGTTGTTTCATGCCTCTAGACATCAAGACAAAAAAGTTCGTTTCTCAGTGCAGACAATGCTTTGACAATACAAAGAGTATACATTTCAATTTTAAACCAATGTACTTACTGCAAACCTGATGGAAACAGCTTAGGTTAACTTCCCACATGATTCTGAAATGCCTGCAAGTTGTTTCATGCCTCTGTACATAAAGACAAAAAAGTTGATTTCTCAGAGAATAGAGTGCTTTGACTTAAAAAGTATAATACATTTGAATTTTACACCAAAGTACTTAGTGCAAACCTAATAAAAACACCTTAGTTTAACTTCCCACATGATTATGAGTAGTTTGGAAGTGGTTTCATGCTTCTGCTCATCAAGACAAAAAAGTTCTTTTCTCAGTGCTTCCAATGCTTTGACAATACAAATAGTATACATTTCAATTTTACACCAAAGTGCTTACAGCAAACCTAATGGAAACACTTTAGGTTAACTTCCCATATGATTCTGAGATGACTGAAAGTTGTTTCATGCCTTTAGACATCAAGACAAAAAAGTTGTTATCTCAGTGCATACAATGCTTTGACGTAACAGTAGTATACACTTCAATTTTACACCAAAATACTTAGTGCAACCCTAATGGAAACACCTTAGGTTAACTTCCCACATGATTCTGAGATGACTGAAAGCTGTTTCATGCCTCTAGACATCAAGACAAAAAAGTTGTTATCTCAGTGCATACAATGCTTTGACAATACAAAGAGTATACATTTCAATTTTAAACCAAAGTACTTACTGCAAACCTAATGGAAACAGCTTAGGTTAACTTCCCACATGATTATGAGTAGTTTGGAAGTAGTTTCATGCCGCTGCTCATCAAGACAAAAAAGTTCTTTCTCAGTGCTTCCAAAGCTTTGACAATACAAATAGTATACATTTCAATTTTACACCAAAGTACTTACAACAAACCTAATGGAAACACTTTAGGTTAACGTCCCATATGATTCTGAGATGACTGATAGTTGTTTCATGCCTCTAGACATCAAGACAAAAAAGTTGTTATCTCAGTGCATACAATGCTTTGACAATACAAAGAGTATACATTTCAATTTTAAACCAAAGTACTTACTGCAAACCTAATGGAAACAGCTTAGGTTAACTTCCCACTTGATTCTGAAATCTCTGCAAGTTGTTTCATGCCTCTGGACATAAAGACAGAAAAGTTGATTTCTCAGAGAATAGAGTGCTTTGACTTAAAAAGTATAATACATTTGAATTTTACACCAAAGTACTTAGTGCAAACCTAATAAAAACACCTTAGGTTAACTTCCCACATGATTATGAGTAGTTTGTAAGTAGTTTCATGCCGCTGCTCATCAAGACAAAAAAGTTCTTTCTCAGTGCTTCCAATGCTTTGACAATACAAATAGTATACATTTGAATTTTACACCAAAGTACTTAGTGCAAACCTAATGGAAACACCTTAGGTTAACTTCCCACATGATTCTGAGATGACTGAAAGTTGTTTCATGCCTCTAGACATCAAGACAAAAAAGTTGTTATCTCAGTGCATACAATGCTTTGACAATACAAAGAGTATACATTTCAATTTTAAACCAAAGTACTTACTGCAAACCTAATGGAAACACCTTAGGTTAACTTCCCACATGATTATCAGTAGTTTGGAAGTAGTTTCATGCCACTGCTCATCAAGACAAAGAAGTTCTTTCTCAGTGCTTCCAATGCTTTGACAATACAAATAGTATACAGTTGAATTTTACACCAAAGTACTTAGTGCAAACCTAATGGAAACACCTTAGGTTAACTTCCCACATGATTCTGAGATGACTGAAAGTTGTTTCATGCCTCTAGACATCAAGACAAAAAAGTTGTTATCTCAGTGCATACAATGCTTTGACAATACAAAGAGTATACATTGCAATTTTAATTCAAAGTACTTACTGCAAACCTAATTGAAACAGCTTAGGTTAGCTTCCCATATGATTCTGAGATGTCTGAGAGTTGTACCATGCCTCTGCACATAAAGACAAAAAAGTTGATTTCTCAGAGCTTCGAGTGCTTTGACAATATAAGTAGTAGACATTTGAATTTAAAACCAAAGTACTTACTGCAAACCTAATGGAATCACCTTAGTTTAACTTCCCACATGATTATTAGTACTTTGAAAGTAGTTTCATGCCTCTGCTCATCAAGACAAAAAAGTTCTTTTCTCAGTGCTTCCAATGCTTTGACAATACAAATAGTATACATTTCAATTTTACACCAAAGTACTTACAGCAAAGCTAATGGAAACACTTTAGGTTAACGTCCCATATGATTTTGAGATGACTGATAGTTGTTTCATGCCTCTAGACATCAAGACAAAAAAGTTGTTATCTCAGTGCATACAATGCTTTAACAATACAAAGAGTATACATTTCAATTTTAAACCAAAGTACTTACTGCAAACCTAATGGAAACAGCTTAGGTTAACTTCCCACATGATTCTGAAATGTCTGCAAGTTCTTTCATGCCTCTGTACATAAACACAAAAAAGTTGATTTCTCAGAGAATAGAGTGCTTTGACTTAAAAAGTATAATACATTTGAATTTTACACCAAAGTACTTTGTGCAAACCTAATAAAAACACCTTCGTTTAACTTCCCACATGATTCTGAGTAGTTTGGAAGTAGTTTCATGCCGCTGCTCATCAGGACAAAAAAGTTCTTTCTCAGTGCTTCCAAAGCTTTGACAATACAAATAGTATACATTTGAATTTTACACCAAAGTACTTAGAGCAAACCTAATGGAAATACCTTAGGTTAACTTCCCACATGATTCTGAGATGACTGAAAGTTGTTTCATGCCTCTAGACTTCAAGACAAAAAAGTTGTTATCTCAGTGCATACAATGCTTTGACAATACAAAGTGTATACATTTCAATTTTAAACCAAAGTACTTACTGCAAACCTAATTGAAACAGCTTAGGTTAGCTTCCCACATGATTGTGAGATGTCTGAGAGTTTTATCATGGCTCTGCACATAAAGACAAAAAAGTTGATTTCTCAGAGCTTCGAGTGCTTTCACCACATGATTATGAGTAGTTTGAAAGTAGTTTCATGCTTCTGCTCATCAAGACAAAAAAGTTCTTTTCTCAGTGCTTCCAATGCTTTGACAATACAAATAGTATACATTTCAATTTTACACCAAAGTGCTTACAGCAAACCTAATGGAAACACTTCAGGTTAACTTCCCATATGATTCTGAGATGACTGAAAGTTGTTTCATGCCTTTAGACATCAAGACAAAAAAGTTGTTATCTCAGTGCATACAATGCTTTGACGTAACAGTAATATACACTTCAATTTTACACCAAAATACTTAGTGCAACCCTAATGGAAACACCTTAGGTTAACTTCCCACATGATTCTGAGATGACTGAAAGCTGTTTCATGCCTCTAGACATCAAGACAAAAAAGTTATTATCTCAGTGCATACAATGCTTTGACAATACAAAGAGTATACATTTCAATTTTAAACCAAAGTACTTATTGCAAACCTAATGGAAACAGCTTAGGTTAACTTCCCACATGATTATGAGTAGTTTGGAAGTAGTTTCATTCCGCTGCTCATCAAGACAAAAAAGTTCTCTCTCAGTGCTTCCAAAGCTTTGACAATACAAATAGTATATATTTGAATTTTACACCAAAGTACTTAGTGCAAACCTAATGGAAACACCTTAGGTTAACTTCCCACATGATTCTGAGATGACTGAAAGTTGTTTCATGCCTCTAGACATCAAGACAAAAAAGTTGTTATCTCAGTGCATACAATGCTTTGACAATACAAAGAGTATACATTTCAATTTTAAACCAAAGTACTTATTGCAAACCTAATGGAAACACCTTAGGTTAACTTCCCACATGATTCTGAAATGTCTGCAAGTTGTTTCATGCCTCTGTACATAAACACAAAAAAGTTGATTTCTCAGAGAATAGAGCGCTTTGACTTAAAAAGTATAATACATTTGAATTTTACACCAAAGTACTTAGTGTAAACCTAATAAAAACACCTTAGGTTAACCTCCCAGATGATTATGAGTAGTTTGGAAGTAGTTTCATGCCGCTGCTCATCGAGACAAAAAAGTTCTTTCTCAGTGCTTCCAATGCTTTGAGAATACAAATAGTATACATTTCAATTTTACACCAAAGTACTTAGTGCAAACCTAATGGAAACACCTTAGGTTAACTTCCCACATGATTCTGAGATGACTGAAAGTTGTTTCATGCCTCTAGACATCAAGACAAAAAAGTTGTTATCTCAGTGCATACAATGCTTTGACGTAACAGTAGTATACACTTCAATTTTACACCAAAATATTTAGTGCAAACCTAATGGAAACAGCTTACGTTAACTTCCCACATGATTCTGCAATGTCTGCAAGTTATTTCATGCCTCTGTACATAAAGACAAAAACGTTGATTTCTCAGAGAATAGAGTGCTTTGACTTAAAAAGTATAATACATTTGAATTTTACACCAAAGTACTTAGTGCAAACCTAATAAAAACACCTTAGGTTAACTTCCCAGATGATTATGAGTAGTTTGGAAGTAGTTTCATGCCGCTGCTCATCAAGAGAAAAAAGTTCTTTCTCAGTGCTTCCAATGTTTTGACAATACAAATAGTATACATTTGAATTTTACACCAAAGTACTCAGTGCAAACCTAATGGAAACACCTTAGGTTAACTTCCCACATGATTCTGAGATGACTGAAAGTTGTTTCATGCCTCTAGACATCAAGACAAAAAAGTTGTTATCTCAGTGCATACAATGCTTTGACAATACAAAGAGTATACATTTCAATTTTAAACCAAAGTACTTACTGCAAACCTAATGGAAACACCTTAGGTTAACTTCCCACATGATTATGAGTAGTTTGGAAGTAGTTTCATGCCGCTGCTCATCAAGACAAAGAAGTTCTTTCTCAGTGCTTCCAATGCTTTGGCAATACAAATAGTATACATTTGAATTTTAAACCAAAGTACTTACTGCTAACCTAATGGAAACACCTTAGTTTAACTTCCCACATGATTATGAGTAGTTTCAAAGTAGTTTCATGCCTCTGCTCATCAAGACAAAAAAGTTGTTTTCTCAGTGCTTCCAATGCTTTGACAATACAAATAGTATACATTTCAATTTTACACCAAAGTACTTACTGCAAACCTAATGGAAACACGTTAGGTTAACTTCCCATATGATTCTGAGATGTCTGAGAGTTGTACCATGCCTCTGCACATAAAGACAAAAAAGTTGATTTCTCAGACCTTCGAGTGCTTTGACAATATAAGTAGTAGACATTTGAATTTAAAACCAAAGTACTTACTGCAAACCTAATGGAATCACCTTAGTTTAACTTCCCACATGATTATTAGTACTTTGAAAGTAGTTTCATGCCTCTGCTCATCAAGACAAAAAAGTTCTTTTCTCAGTGCTTCCAATGCTTTGACAATACAAATAGTATACATTTCAATTTTACACCAAAGTACTTACAGCAAAGCTAATGGAAACACTTTAGGTTAACGTCCCATATGATTTTGAGATGACTGATAGTTGTTTCATGCCTCTAGACATCAAGACAAAAAAGTTGTTATCTCAGTGCATACAATGCTTTAACAATACAAAGAGTATACATTTCAATTTTAAACCAAAGTACTTACTGCAAACCTAATGGAAACAGCTTAGGTTAACTTCCCACATGATTCTGAAATGTCTGCAAGTTGTTTCATGCCTCTGTACATAAAGACAAAAAAGTTGATTTCTCAGAGAATAGAGTGCTTTGACTTAAAAAGTATAATACATTTGAATTTTACACCAAAGTACTTTGTGCAAACCTAATAAAAACACCTTCGTTTAACTTCCCACATGATTCTGAGTAGTTTGGAAGTAGTTTCATGCCGCTGCTCATCAAGACAAAAAAGTTCTTTCTCAGTGCTTCCAAAGCTTTGACAATACAAATAGTATACATTTGAATTTTACACCAAAGTACTTAGAGCAAACCTAATGGAAATACCTTAGGTTAACTTCCCACATGATTCTGAGATGACTGAAAGTTGTTTCATGCCTCTAGACTTCAAGACAAAAAAGTTGTTATCTCAGTGCATACAATGCTTTGACAATACAAAGTGTATACATTTCAATTTTAAACCAAAGTACTTACTGCAAACCTAATTGAAACAGCTTAGGTTAGCTTCCCACATGATTGTGAGATGTCTGAGAGTTTTATCATGGCTCTGCACATAAAGACAAAAAAGTTGATTTCTCAGAGCTTCGAGTGCTTTCACCACATGATTATGAGTAGTTTGAAAGTAGTTTCATGCTTCTGCTCATCAAGACAAAAAAGTTCTTTTCTCAGTGCTTCCAATGCTTTGACAATACAAATAGTATACATTTCAATTTTACACCAAAGTGCTTACAGCAAACCTAATGGAAACACTTCAGGTTAACTTCCCATATGATTCTGAGATGACTGAAAGTTGTTTCATGCCTTTAGACATCAAGACAAAAAAGTTGTTATCTCAGTGCATACAATGCTTTGACGTAACAGTAATATACACTTCAATTTTACACCAAAATACTTAGTGCAACCCTAATGGAAACACCTTAGGTTAACTTCCCACATGATTCTGAGATGACTGAAAGCTGTTTCATGCCTCTAGACATCAAGACAAAAAAGTTATTATCTCAGTGCATACAATGCTTTGACAATACAAAGAGTATACATTTCAATTTTAAACCAAAGTACTTATTGCAAACCTAATGGAAACAGCTTAGGTTAACTTCCCACATGATTATGAGTAGTTTGGAAGTAGTTTCATGCCGCTGCTCATCAAGACAAAAAAGTTCTCTCTCAGTGCTTCCAAAGCTTTGACAATACAAATAGTATATATTTGAATTTTACACCAAAGTACTTAGTGCAAACCTAATGGAAACACCTTAGGTTAACTTCCCACATGATTCTGAGATGACTGAAAGTTGTTTCATGCCTCTAGACATCAAGACAAAAAAGTTGTTATCTCAGTGCATACAATGCTTTGACAATACAAAGAGTATACATTTCAATTTTAAACCAAAGTACTTATTGCAAACCTAATGGAAACACCTTAGGTTAACTTCCCACATGATTCTGAAATGTCTGCAAGTTGTTTCATGCCTCTGTACATAAACACAAAAAAGTTGATTTCTCAGAGAATAGAGCGCTTTGACTTAAAAAGTATAATACATTTGAATTTTACACCAAAGTACTTAGTGCAAACCGAATAAAAACACCTTAGGTTAACCTCCCAGATGATTATGAGTAGTTTGGAAGTAGTTTCATGCCGCTGCTCATCGAGACAAAAAAGTTCTTTCTCAGTGCTTCCAATGCTTTGAGAATACAAATAGTATACATTTCAATTTTACACCAAAGTACTTAGTGCAAACCTAATGGAAACACCTTAGGTTAACTTCCCACATGATTCTGAGATGACTGAAAGTTGTTTCATGCCTCTAGACATCAAGACAAAAAAGTTGTTATCTCAGTGCATACAATGCTTTGACGTAACAGTAGTATACACTTCAATTTTACACCAAAATATTTAGTGCAAACCTAATGGAAACAGCTTACGTTAACTTCCCACATGATTCTGCAATGTCTGCAAGTTATTTCATGCCTCTGTACATAAAGACAAAAACGTTGATTTCTCAGAGAATAGAGTGCTTTGACTTAAAAAGTATAATACATTTGAATTTTACACCAAAGTACTTAGTGCAAACCTAATAAAAACACCTTAGGTTAACTTCCCAGATGATTATGAGTAGTTTGGAAGTAGTTTCATGCCGCTGCTCATCAAGAGAAAAAAGTTCTTTCTCAGTGCTTCCAATGTTTTGACAATACAAATAGTATACATTTGAATTTTACACCAAAGTACTCAGTGCAAACCTAATGGAAACACCTTAGGTTAACTTCCCACATGATTCTGAGATGACTGAAAGTTGTTTCATGCCTCTAGACATCAAGACAAAAAAGTTGTTATCTCAGTGCATACAATGCTTTGACAATACAAAGAGTATACATTTCAATTTTAAACCAAAGTACTTACTGCAAACCTAATGGAAACACCTTAGGTTAACTTCCCACATGATTATGAGTAGTTTGGAAGTAGTTTCATGCCGCTGCTCATCAAGACAAAGAAGTTCTTTCTCAGTGCTTCCAATGCTTTGGCAATACAAATAGTATACATTTGAATTTTAAACCAAAGTACTTACTGCTAACCTAATGGAAACACCTTAGTTTAACTTCCCACATGATTATGAGTAGTTTGGAAGTGGTTTCATGCTTCTGCTCATCAAGACAAAAAAGTTCTTTTCTCAGTGCTTCCAATGCTTTGACAATACAAATAGTATACATTTCAATTTTACACCAAAGTGCTTACAGCAAACCTAATGGAAACACTTTAGGTTAACTTCCCATATGATTCTGAGATGACTGAAAGTTGTTTCATGCCTTTAGACATCAAGACAAAAAAGTTGTTATCTCAGTGCATACAATGCTTTGACGTAACAGTAGTATACACTTCAATTTTACACCAAAATACTTAGTGCAACCCTAATGGAAACACCTTAGGTTAACTTCCCACATGATTCTGAGATGACTGAAAGCTGTTTCATGCCTCTAGACATCAAGACAAAAAAGTTGTTATCTCAGTGCATACAATGCTTTGACAATACAAAGAGTATACATTTCAATTTTAAACCAAAGTACTTACTGCAAACCTAATGGAAACAGCTTAGGTTAACTTCCCACATGATTATGAGTAGTTTGGAAGTAGTTTCATGCCGCTGCTCATCAAGACAAAAAAGTTCTTTCTCAGTGCTTCCAAAGCTTTGACAATACAAATAGTATACATTTCAATTTTACACCAAAGTACTTACAACAAACCTAATGGAAACACTTTAGGTTAACGTCCCATATGATTCTGAGATGACTGATAGTTGTTTCATGCCTCTAGACATCAAGACAAAAAAGTTGTTATCTCAGTGCATACAATGCTTTGACAATACAAAGAGTATACATTTCAATTTTAAACCAAAGTACTTACTGCAAACCTAATGGAAACAGCTTAGGTTATCTTCCCACTTGATTCTGAAATCTCTGCAAGTTGTTTCATGCCTCTGTACATAAAGACAGAAAAGTTGATTTCTCAGAGAATAGAGTGCTTTGACTTAAAAAGTATAATACATTTGAATTTTACACCAAAGTACTTAGTGCAAACCTAATAAAAACACCTTAGGTTAACTTCCCACATGATTATGAGTAGTTTGTAAGTAGTTTCATGCCGCTGCTCATCAAGACAAAAAAGTTCTTTCTCAGTGCTTCCAATGCTTTGACAATACAAATAGTATACATTTGAATTTTACACCAAAGTACTTAGTGCAAACCTAATGGAAACACCTTAAGTTAACTTCCCACATGATTCTGAGATGACTGAAAGTTGTTTCATGACTCTAGACATCAAGACAAAAAAGTTGTTATCTCAGTGCATACAATGCTTTGACAATACAAAGAGTATACATTTCAATTTTAAACCAAAGTACTTACTGCAAACCTAATGGAAACACCTTAGGTTAACTTCCCACATGATTATGAGTAGTTTGGAAGTAGTTTCATGCCGCTGCTCATCAAGACAAAGAAGTTCTTTCTCAGTGCTTCCAATGCTTTGACAATACAAATAGTATACATTTGAATTTTACACCAAAGTACTTGGTGCAAACCTAATGGAAACACCTTAGGTTGACTTCCCACATGATTCTGAGATGACTGAAAGTTGTTTCATGCCTCTAGACATCAAGACAAAAAAGTTGTTATCTCAGTGCATACAATGCTTTGACAATACAAAGAGTATACATTGCAATTTTAATTCAAAGTACTTACTGCAAACCTAATTGAAACAGCTTAGGTTAGCTTCCCACATGATTCTGAGATGTCTGAGAGTTGTACCATGCCTCTGCACATAAAGACAAAAAAGTTGATTTCTCAGAGCTTCGAGTGCTTTGACAATATAAGTAGTAGACATTTGAATTTAAAACCAAAGTACTTACTGCAAACCTAATGGAATCACCTTAGTTTAACTTCCCACATGATTATTAGTACTTTGAATGTAGTTTCATGCCTCTGCTCATCAAGACAAAAAAGTTCTTTTCTCAGTGCTTCCAATGCTTTGACAATACAAATAGTATACATTTCAATTTTACACCAAAGTACTTACAGCAAAGCTAATGGAAACACTTTAGGTTAACGTCCCATATGATTTTGAGATGACTGATAGTTGTTTCATGCCTCTAGACATCAAGACAAAAAAGTTGTTATCTCAGTGCATACAATGCTTTGACAATACAAAGAGTACACATTTCAATTTTAAACCAAAGGACTTACTGCCAACCTAATGGAAACAGCTTAGGTTAACTTCCCACATGATTCTCAGATGACTGAAAGTTGTTTCATGCCTCTAGACATCAAGACAAAAAAGTTGTTATCTCAGTGCATACAATGCTTTGACAATACAAAGAGTATACATTTCAATTTTAAACCAAAGTACTTATTGCAAACCTAATGGAAACACCTTAGGTTAACTTCCCACATGATTCTGAAATGTCTGCAAGTTGTTTCATGCCTCTGTACATAAACACAAAAAAGTTGATTTCTCAGAGAATAGAGTGCTTTGACTTGGAAAGTATAATACATTTGAATTTTACACCAAAGTACTTAGTGCAAACCTAATAAAAACACCTTAGGTTAACTTCCCAGATGATTATGAGTAGTTTGGAAGTAGTTTCATGCCGCTGCTCATCAAGACAAAAAAGTTCTTTCTCAGTGCTTCCAATGCTTTGACAATACAAATAGTATACATTTGAATTTTACACCAAAGTACTTAGTGCAAACCTAACGGAAACACCTTAGGTTAACTTCCCACATGATTCTAAGATGACTGAAAGTTGTTTCATGCCTCTAGACATCAAGACAAAAAAGTTGTTATCTCAGTGCATACAATGCTTTGACAATACAAAGAGTATACATTGCAATTTCAAACCAAAGTACTTACTGCAAACCTAATTGAAACAGCTTAGGTTAGCTTCCCACATGATTCTGAGATGTCTGAGAGTTGTATCATGCCTCTGCACATAAAGACAAAAAAGTTGATTTCTCAGAGCTTAGAGTGCTTTGACAATAAAAGTAGTAGACATTTGAATTTTAACCCAAAGTACTTACTGCAAACCTAATAAAAACACCTTAGTTTAACTTCCCACATGATTATGAGTAGTTTGGAAGTAGTTTCATGCTTCTGCTCATCAAGACAAAAAAGTTCTTTTCTCAGTGCTTCCAATGCTTTGACAATACAAATAGTATACATTTCAATTTTACACCAAAGTGCTTACAGCAAACCTAATGGAAACACTTTAGGTTAACTTCCCATATGATTCTGAGATGACTGAAAGTTGTTTCATGCGTTTACACATCAAGACAAAAAAGTTGTTATCTCAGTGCATACCATGCTTTGACAATACAAAGAGTATACATTGCAATTTTAAACCAAAGTACTTACTGCAAACCTAATTGAAACAGCTTAGATTAGCTTCCCACATGATTCTGAGATGTCTGAGAGTTGTATCATGCCTCTGCACAAAAAGACAAAAAAGTTGATTTCTCAGAGCTTCGAGTGCTTTGACAATATAAGTAGTAGACATTTGAATTTAAAACCAAAGTACTTACTGCAAACCTAATGGAAACAGCTTAGTTTAACTTCCCATATGATTATTAGTACTTTGAAAGTAGTTTCATGCCTCTGCTCATCAAGACAAAAAAGTTCTTTTCTCAGTGCTTCCAATGCTTTGACAATACAAATAGTATACATTTCAATTTTACACCAAAGTACTTACAGCAAACCTAATGGAAACACTTTAGGTTAACGTCCCATATGATTCTGAGATGACTGATAGTTGTTTCATGCCTCTAGACATCAAGACAAAAAAGTTCGTTTCTCAGTGCAGACAATGCTTTGACAATACAAAGAGTATACATTTCAATTTTAAACCAATGTACTTACTGCAAACCTGATGGAAACAGCTTAGGTTAACTTCCCACATGATTCTGAAATGCCTGCAAGTTGTTTCATGCCTCTGTACATAAAGACAAAAAAGTTGATTTCTCAGAGAATAGAGTGCTTTGACTTAAAAAGTATAATACATTTGAATTTTACACCAAAGTACTTAGTGCAAACCTAATAAAAACACCTTAGTTTAACTTCCCACATGATTATGAGTAGTTTGGAAGTGGTTTCATGCTTCTGCTCATCAAGACAAAAAAGTTCTTTTCTCAGTGCTTCCAATGCTTTGACAATACAAATAGTATACATTTCAATTTTACACCAAAGTGCTTACAGCAAACCTAATGGAAACACTTTAGGTTAACTTCCCATATGATTCTGAGATGACTGAAAGTTGTTTCATGCCTTTAGACATCAAGACAAAAAAGTTGTTATCTCAGTGCATACAATGCTTTGACGTAACAGTAGTATACACTTCAATTTTACACCAAAATACTTAGTGCAACCCTAATGGAAACACCTTAGGTTAACTTCCCACATGATTCTGAGATGACTGAAAGCTGTTTCATGCCTCTAGACATCAAGACAAAAAAGTTGTTATCTCAGTGCATACAATGCTTTGACAATACAAAGAGTATACATTTCAATTTTAAACCAAAGTACTTACTGCAAACCTAATGGAAACAGCTTAGGTTAACTTCCCACATGATTATGAGTAGTTTGGAAGTAGTTTCATGCCGCTGCTCATCAAGACAAAAAAGTTCTTTCTCAGTGCTTCCAAAGCTTTGACAATACAAATAGTATACATTTCAATTTTACACCAAAGTACTTACAACAAACCTAATGGAAACACTTTAGGTTAACGTCCCATATGATTCTGAGATGACTGATAGTTGTTTCATGCCTCTAGACATCAAGACAAAAAAGTTGTTATCTCAGTGCATACAATGCTTTGACAATACAAAGAGTATACATTTCAATTTTAAACCAAAGTACTTACTGCAAACCTAATGGAAACAGCTTAGGTTAACTTCCCACTTGATTCTGAAATCTCTGCAAGTTGTTTCATGCCTCTGGACATAAAGACAGAAAAGTTGATTTCTCAGAGAATAGAGTGCTTTGACTTAAAAAGTATAATACATTTGAATTTTACACCAAAGTACTTAGTGCAAACCTAATAAAAACACCTTAGGTTAACTTCCCACATGATTATGAGTAGTTTGTAAGTAGTTTCATGCCGCTGCTCATCAAGACAAAAAAGTTCTTTCTCAGTGCTTCCAATGCTTTGACAATACAAATAGTATACATTTGAATTTTACACCAAAGTACTTAGTGCAAACCTAATGGAAACACCTTAGGTTAACTTCCCACATGATTCTGAGATGACTGAAAGTTGTTTCATGCCTCTAGACATCAAGACAAAAAAGTTGTTATCTCAGTGCATACAATGCTTTGACAATACAAAGAGTATACATTTCAATTTTAAACCAAAGTACTTACTGCAAACCTAATGGAAACACCTTAGGTTAACTTCCCACATGATTATCAGTAGTTTGGAAGTAGTTTCATGCCACTGCTCATCAAGACAAAGAAGTTCTTTCTCAGTGCTTCCAATGCTTTGACAATACAAATAGTATACAGTTGAATTTTACACCAAAGTACTTAGTGCAAACCTAATGGAAACACCTTAGGTTAACTTCCCACATGATTCTGAGATGACTGAAAGTTGTTTCATGCCTCTAGACATCAAGACAAAAAAGTTGTTATCTCAGTGCATACAATGCTTTGACAATACAAAGAGTATACATTGCAATTTTAATTCAAAGTACTTACTGCAAACCTAATTGAAACAGCTTAGGTTAGCTTCCCATATGATTCTGAGATGTCTGAGAGTTGTACCATGCCTCTGCACATAAAGACAAAAAAGTTGATTTCTCAGAGCTTCGAGTGCTTTGACAATATAAGTAGTAGACATGTGAATTTAAAACCAAAGTACTTACTGCAAACCTAATGGAATCACCTTAGTTTAACTTCCCACATGATTATTAGTACTTTGAAAGTAGTTTCATGCCTCTGCTCATCAAGACAAAAAAGTTCTTTTCTCAGTGCTTCCAATGCTTTGACAATACAAATAGTATACATTTCAATTTTACACCAAAGTACTTACAGCAAAGCTAATGGAAACACTTTAGGTTAACGTCCCATATGATTTTGAGATGACTGATAGTTGTTTCATGCCTCTAGACATCAAGACAAAAAAGTTGTTATCTCAGTGCATACAATGCTTTAACAATACAAAGAGTATACATTTCAATTTTAAACCAAAGTACTTACTGCAAACCTAATGGAAACAGCTTAGGTTAACTTCCCACATGATTCTGAAATGTCTGCAAGTTCTTTCATGCCTCTGTACATAAACACAAAAAAGTTGATTTCTCAGAGAATAGAGTGCTTTGACTTAAAAAGTATAATACATTTGAATTTTACACCAAAGTACTTTGTGCAAACCTAATAAAAACACCTTCGTTTAACTTCCCACATGATTCTGAGTAGTTTGGAAGTAGTTTCATGCCGCTGCTCATCAGGACAAAAAAGTTCTTTCTCAGTGCTTCCAAAGCTTTGACAATACAAATAGTATACATTTGAATTTTACACCAAAGTACTTAGAGCAAACCTAATGGAAACACCTTAAGTTAACTTCCCACATGATTCTGAGATGACTGAAAGTTGTTTCATGCCTCTAGACTTCAAGACAAAAAAGTTGTTATCTCAGTGCATACAATGCTTTGACAATACAAAGTGTATACATTTCAATTTTAAACCAAAGTACTTACTGCAAACCTAATTGAAACAGCTTAGGTTAGCTTCCCACATGATTGTGAGATGTCTGAGAGTTTTATCATGGCTCTGCACATAAAGACAAAAAAGTTGATTTCTCAGAGCTTCGAGTGCTTTCACCACATGATTATGAGTAGTTTGAAAGTAGTTTCATGCTTCTGCTCATCAAGACAAAAAAGTTCTTTTCTCAGTGCTTCCAATGCTTTGACAATACAAATAGTATACATTTCAATTTTACACCAAAGTGCTTACAGCAAACCTAATGGAAACACTTCAGGTTAACTTCCCATATGATTCTGAGATGACTGAAAGTTGTTTCATGCCTTTAGACATCAAGACAAAAAAGTTGTTATCTCAGTGCATACAATGCTTTGACGTAACAGTAATATACACTTCAATTTTACACCAAAATACTTAGTGCAACCCTAATGGAAACACCTTAGGTTAACTTCCCACATGATTCTGAGATGACTGAAAGCTGTTTCATGCCTCTAGACATCAAGACAAAAAAGTTATTATCTCAGTGCATACAATGCTTTGACAATACAAAGAGTATACATTTCAATTTTAAACCAAAGTACTTATTGCAAACCTAATGGAAACAGCTTAGGTTAACTTCCCACATGATTATGAGTAGTTTGGAAGTAGTTTCATGCCGCTGCTCATCAAGACAAAAAAGTTCTCTCTCAGTGCTTCCAAAGCTTTGACAATACAAATAGTATATATTTGAATTTTACACCAAAGTACTTAGTGCAAACCTAATGGAAACACCTTAGGTTAACTTCCCACATGATTCTGAGATGACTGAAAGTTGTTTCATGCCTCTAGACATCAAGACAAAAAAGTTGTTATCTCAGTGCATACAATGCTTTGACAATACAAAGAGTATACATTT
>NW_027274688.1:0-87023 GCF_030028105.1 Mobula birostris | reverse complement strand
CAGTGCATGAGTTTTAGGGCAGGAGTTTCAGGGTATGTGATTTAGGGCATGAGTTTCAGGGAATGAGATTCAGGACTTGAGTTTCAGGGCATGAGGTTCAGGCATGAGTTTCAGGTCATGAGATTCAGGGCATGAGTTTCAGTCCAGGAACTTGAGGGCATGAGATTCAGTGCATGAGTTTCAGTGCATGATTTTCAGGGCAGGAGTTTCAGGGTATGTGATTTAGGGCATGAGTTTCAGGGCATGAGGTTCAGGGCATGAGTTTCAGGCATGAGATTCAGGGCATGAGTTTCAGTGCAGGAACTTGAGGGCATGAGATTCAGTGCACGAGTTTCAGAGCATGAGATTCAGGGCATGAGATTCAGGGCATGATTTTCAGGGCAGGAGATTCAGGGCAGGTGTTTCAGGGCATGAGATTCAGGGCATGAGTTTCAGGACAGGAGATTCAGGGCATGAGTTTCAGGCATGAGTTTCAGGGCAGGAGTTTCAGGGCATGTGATTCAGGGCGTGAGTTTCAGGATATGAGATTCATGGCATGAGTTTCAGTGCAGGAGTTTCAGGGCATGAGATTCAGGGCATGAGTTTCAGGGTAGGTGATTCAGGGCAGGAGTTTCAGGACATGAGATTCAGGGCATGAGTTTCAGTACAGGAACTTGAGGTCATGAGATTCAGTGCACGACTTTCAGAGCGTGAGATTCAGGGCATGAGATTCAGGGCATGAGTATTAGGACAGGAGATTCAGGGCATGAGTTTCAGGGCATGAGTTTAAGGCATGAGTTTCAGGGCAGGAGTTTTAGGGCATGAGTTTCAGTGCATGAGTTTTAGGGCAGGAGTTTCAGGGTATGTGATTTAGGGCATGAGTTTCAGGGAATGAGATTCAGGGCTTGAGTTTCAGGGCATGAGGTTCAGGGCATGAATTTCAGGTCATGAGATTCAGGGCATGAGTTTCAGTCCAGGAACTTGGGGGCATGAGATTCAGTGCATGAGTTTCAGTGCATGAGTTTCAGGGCAGAGATTCAGGGTATGTGATTTAGGGCATGAGTTTCAGGGCATGAGGTTCAGGGCATGAGTTTCAGGGCATGAGATTCAGGGCATGAGATTCAGGGCATGATTTTCAGGGCAGGAGATTCAGGGCAGGTGTTTCAGGGCATGAGATTCAGGGCATGAGTTTCAGGACAGGAGATTCAGGGCATGAGTTTCAGGGCATGAGTTTCAGGGCAGGAGTTTCAGGGCATGTGATTCAGGGCGTGAGTTTCAGTATATGAGATTCATGGCATGAGTTTCAGTGCAGGAGTTTCAGGGCATGAGATTCAGGGCATGAGTTTCAGGGTAGGTGATTCAGGGCAGGAGTTTCAGGACATGAGATTCAGGGCATGAGTTTCAGTGCAGGAACTTGAGGTCATGAGATTCAGTGCACGACTTTCAGAGCGTGAGATTCAGGGCATGAGATTCAGGGCATGAGTTTTAGGACAGGAGATTCAGGGCATGAGTTTCAGGGCATGAGTTTCAGGGCATGAGTTTCAGGGCAGGAGTTTTAGGGCATGAGTTTCAGTGCATGAGTTTTAGGGCAGGAGTTTCAGGGTATGTGATTTAGGGCATGAGTTTCAAGGAATGAGATTCAGGGCTTGAGTTTCAGGGCATGAGGTTCAGGGCATGAGTTTCAGGTCATGAGATTCAGGGCATGAGTTTCAGTCCAGGAACTTGAGGGCATGAGATTCAGTGCATGAGTTTCAGAGCATGAGATTCAGGGCATGATTTTCAGGGCAGGAGATTCAGGGCAGGTGTTTCAGTGCAGGAGTTTCAGGGCATGAGATTCAGGGCATGAGATTCAGGGCATGAGTTTCAGGACAGGAGATTCAGGGCATGAGTTTCAGGGCATGAGTTTCAGGGCAGGAGTTTCAGGGCATGTGATTCAGGGCGTGAGTTTCAGGATATGAGATTCATGGCATGAGTTTCAGTGCAGGAGTTTCAGGCCATGAGTTTCAGGGCAGGAGTTTCGGGGCATGTGATTCAGGGCGTGAGTTTCAGGATATGAGATTCATGGTATGAGTTTCAGTGCAGGAGTTTCAGGGCATGAGATTCAGGGCATGAGTTTCAGGGCATGAGATTCAGGACAGCAGTTTCAAGGCATGAGATTCAGGGCATGAGTTTCAGTGCATGAGTTTGAGGGCAGGAGTTTCAAGGCATGAGATTCAGGGCATGAGTTTCAGTGCATGAGTTTGAGGGCAGGAGTTTCAGGGCGTGAGATTCAGGGCATGAGTTTCAGGGCATGAGATTCAGGGCAGGTATTTCAGGGCATGTAATTCAGGGCATGAGTTTCTGGGCAGATGATTCAGGGCAGGAGTTTTCGGGCATGTGATTCAGGGCATGAGTTTCAGTGCATGAGTTTCAGGGCAGGAGTTTCAGGGTATGTGATTTAGGGCATGAGTTTCAGGGCATGAGGTTCAGGGCATGAGTTTCAGGGCATGAGATTCAGGGCATGAGTTTCAGTGCAGGAACTTGAGGGCATGAGATTCAGTGCACGAGTTTCAGAGCATGAGATTCAGGGCATGAGATTCAGGGCATGATTTTCAGGGCAGGAGATTCAGGGCAGGTGTTTCAGGGCATGAGATTCAGGGCATGAGTTTCAGGACAGGAGATTCAGGGCATGAGTTTCAGGGCATGAGTTTCAGGGCAGGAGTTTCAGGGCATGTGATTCAGGGCGTGAGTTTCAGGATATGAGATTCATGGCATGAGTTTCAGTGCAGGAGTTTCAGGGCATGAGATTCAGGGCATGAGTTTCAGGGTAGGTGATTCAGGGCAGGAGTTCCAAGACATGAGATTCAGGGCATGAGTTTCAGTGCAGGAACTTGAGGTCATGAGATTCAGTGCACGACTTTCAGAGCGTGAGATTCAGGGCATGAGATTCAGGGCATGAGTTTTAGGACAGGAGATTCAGGGCATGAGTTTCAGGGCATGAGTTTCAGGGCATGAGTTTCAGGGCAGGAGTTTTAGGGCATGACTTTCAGTGCATGAGTTTTAGGGCAGGAGTTTCAGGGTATGTGATTTAGGGCATGAGTTTCAGGGAATGAGATTCAGGGCTTGAGTTTCAGGGCATGAGGTTCAGGGCATGAGTTTCAGGTCATGAGATTCAGGGCATGAGTTTCAGTCCAGGAACTTGAGGGCATGAGATTCAGTGCATGAGTTTCAGTGCATGATTTTCAGGGCAGGAGTTTCAGGGTATGTGATTTAGGGCATGAGTTTCAGGGCATGAGGTTCAGGGCATGAGTTTCAGGGCATGAGATTCAGGGCATGAGTTTCAGTGCAGGAACTTGAGGGCATGAGATTCAGTGCACGAGTTTCAGAGCATGAGATTCAGGGCATGAGATTCAGGGCATGATTTTCAGGGCAGGAGATTCAGGGCAGGTGTTTCAGGGCATGAGATTCAGGGCATGAGTTTCAGGACAGGAGATTCAGGGCATGAGTTTCAGGGCATGAGTTTCAGGGCAGGAGTTTCAGGGCATGTGATTCAGGGCGTGAGTTTCAGGATATGAGATTCATGGCATGAGTTTCAGTGCAGGAGTTTCAGGGCATGAGATTCAGGGCATGAGTTTCAGGGTAGGTGATTCAGGGCAGGAGTTTCAGGACATGAGATTCAGGGCATGAGTTTCAGTACAGGAACTTGAGGTCATGAGATTCAGTGCACGACTTTCAGAGCGTGAGATTCAGGGCATGAGATTCAGGGCATGAGTATTAGGACAGGAGATTCAGAGCATGAGTTTCAGGGCATGAGTTTAAGGGCATGAGTTTCAGAGCAGGAGTTTTAGGGCATGAGTTTCAGTGCATGAGTTTTAGGGCAGGAGTTTCAGGGTATGTGATTTAGGGCATGAGTTTCAGGGAATGAGATTCAGGGCTTGAGTTTCAGGGCATGAGGTTCAGGGCATGAATTTCAGGTCATGAGATTCAGGGCATGAGTTTCAGTCCAGGAACTTGGGGGCATGAGATTCAGTGCATGAGTTTCAGTGCATGAGTTTCAGGGCAGGAGATTCAGGGTATGTGATTTAGGGCATGAGTTTCAGGGCATGAGGTTCAGGGCATGAGTTTCAGGGCATGAGATTCAGGGCATGAGATTCAGGGCATGAGATTCAGGGCATGATTTTCAGGGCAGGAGATTCAGGGCAGGTGTTTCAGGGCATGAGATTCAGGGCATGAGTTTCAGGACAGGAGATTCAGGGCATGAGTTTCAGGGCATGAGTTTCAGGGCAGGAGTTTCAGGGCATGTGATTCAGGGCGTGAGTTTCAGTATATGAGATTCATGGCATGAGTTTCAGTGCAGGAGTTTCAGGGCATGAGATTCAGGGCATGAGTTTCAGGGTAGGTGATTCAGGGCAGGAGTTTCAGGACATGAGATTCAGGGCATGAGTTTCAGTGCAGGAACTTGAGGTCATGAGATTCAGTGCACGACTTTCAGAGCGTGAGATTCAGGGCATGAGATTCAGGGCATGAGTTTTAGGACAGGAGATTCAGTGTATGAGTTTCAGTGCATGAGTTTCAGGGCAGGAGTTTCAGGGTATGTGATTTAGGGCATGAGTTTCAGGGCATGATGTTCAGGGCATGAGTTTCAGGGCATGAGATTCAGGGCATGAGTTTCAGTGCAGGAACTTGAGGGCATGAGATTCAGTGCACGAGTTTCAGAGCATGAGATTCAGGGCATGAAATTCAGGGCATGATTTTCAGCGCAGGAGATTCAGGGCAGGTGTTTCAGTGCAGGAGTTTCAGGGCATGAGATTCAGGGCATGAGATTCAGGGCATGAGTTTCAGGACAGGAGATTCAGGGCATGAGTTTCAGGACATGAGTTTCAGGGCATGAAATTCAGGGCATGATTTTCAGGGCAGGAAATTCAGGGCAGGTGTTTCAGTGCAGGACTTTCAGGGCATGAGATTCAGGGCATGAGATTCAGGGCTTGAGTTTAAGGGCATGAGTTTCTGGGCATAAGTTTCAGGACATGAGTTTCAGGGAATGAGATTCAGGACATGAGTTTCAGGGCATGAGTTTCAGTGCAGGAACTTGAGGGCATGAGATTCAGGGCATGAGTTTCAGGACAGGAGATTCAGGGCATGAGTTTCAGGGCATGAGTTTCAGGGCATGAGTTTAAGGGCAGAAGTTTCAGGGCATGAAATTTAGGGCGTGAGTTTCAGGATATGAGATACATGGCATGAGTTTCAGTGCAGGAGTTTCAGGGCATGAGATTCAGGGCATGAGTTTCAGGGCATGAGATTCAGGACAGCAGTTTCAAGGCATGAGATTCAGGGCATGAGTTTCAGTGCATGAGTTTGAGGGCAGGAGTTTCAAGGCATGAGATTCAGGGCATGAGTTTCAGTGCATGAGTTTGAGGGCAGGAGTTTCAGGGCATGAGATTCAGGGCATGAGTTTCAGGGCATGAGATTCAGGGCAGGTATTTCAGGGCATGTAATTCAGGGCATGAGTTTCTGGGCAGATGATTCAGGGCAGGAGTTTTCGGGCATGTGATTCAGGGCATGAGTTTCAGTGCATGAGTTTCAGGGCAGGAGTTTCAGGGTATGTGATTTAGGGCATGAGTTTCAGGGCATGAGGTTCAGGGCATGAGTTTCAGGGCATGAGATTCAGGGCATGAGTTTCAGTGCAGGAACTTGAGGGCATGAGATTCAGTGCACGAGTTTCAGAGCATGAGATTCAGGGCATGAGATTCAGGGCATGATTTTCAGGGCAGGAGATTCAGGTCAGGTGTTTCAGGGCATGAGATTCAGGGCATGAGTTTCAGGACAGGAGATTCAGGGCATGAGTTTCAGGGCATGAGTTTCAGGGCAGGAGTTTCAGGGCATGTGATTCAGGGCGTGAGTTTCAGGATATGAGATTCATGGCATGAGTTTCAGTGCAGGAGTTTCAGGGCATGAGATTCAGGGCATGAGTTTCAGGGTAGGTGATTCAGGGCAGGAGTTCCAAGACATGAGATTCAGGGCATGAGTTTCAGTGCAGGAACTTGAGGTCATGAGATTCAGTGCACGACTTTCAGAGCGTGAGATTCAGGGCATGAGATTCAGGGCATGAGTTTTAGGACAGGAGATTCAGGGCATGAGTTTCAGGGCATGAGTTTCAGGGCATGAGTTTCAGGGCAGGAGTTTTAGGGCATGACTTTCAGTGCATGAGTTTTAGGGCAGGAGTTTCAGGGTATGTGATTTAGGGCATGAGTTTCAGGGAATGAGATTCAGGGCTTGAGTTTCAGTCCAGGAACTTGAGGGCATGAGATTCAGTGCATGAGTTTCAGTGCATGATTTTCAGGGCTGGAGTTTCAGGGTATGTGATTTAGGGCATGAGTTTCAGGGCATGAGGTTCAGGGCATGAGTTTCAGGGCATGAGATTCAGGGCATGAGTTTCAGTGCAGGAACTTGAGGGCATGAGATTCAGTGCACGACTTTCAGAGCGTGAGATTCAGGGCATGAGATTCAGGGCATGAGTTTTAGGACAGGAGATTCAGGGCATGAGTTTCAGGGCATGAGTTTAAGGGCATGAGTTTTAGGACAGGAGATTCAGGGCATGAGTTTCAGGGCATGAGTTTCAGGGCATGAGTTTCAGGGCAGGAGTTTTAGGGCATGACTTTCAGTGCATGAGTTTTAGGGCAGGAGTTTCAGGGTATGTGATTTAGGGCATGAGTTTCAGGGAATGAGATTCAGGGCTTGAGTTTCAGGGCATGAGGTTCAGGGCATGAGTTTCAGGTCATGAGATTCAGGGCATGAGTTTCAGTCCAGGAACTTGAGGGCATGAGATTCAGTGCATGAGTTTCAGTGCATGATTTTCAGGGCAGGAGTTTCAGGGTATGTGATTTAGGGCATGAGTTTCAGGGCATGAGGTTCAGGGCATGAGTTTCAGGGCATGAGATTCAGGGCATGAGTTTCAGTGCAGGAACTTGAGGGCATGAGATTCAGTGCACGACTTTCAGAGCGTGAGATTCAGGGCATGAGATTCAGGGCATGAGTTTTAGGACAGGAGATTCAGGGCATGAGTTTCAGGGCATGAGTTTAAGGGCATGAGTTTCAGGGCAGGAGTTTTAGGGCATGAGTTTCAGTGCATGAGTTTTAGGGCAGGAGTTTCAGGGTATGTGATTTAGGGCATGAGTTTCAGGGAATGAGATTCAGGGCTTGAGTTTCAGGGCATGAGGTTCAGGGCATGAATTTCAGGTCATGAGATTCAGGGCATGAGTTTCAGTCCAGGAACTTGGGGGCATGAGATTCAGTGCATGAGTTTCAGTGCATGAGTTTCAGGGCAGGAGATTCAGGGTATGTGATTTAGGGCATGAGTTTCAGGGCATGAGGTTCAGGGCATGAGTTTCAGGGCATGAGATTCAGGGCATGAGATTCAGGGCATGAGATTCAGGGCATGATTTTCAGGGCAGGAGATTCAGGGCAGGTGTTTCAGGGCATGAGATTCAGGGCATGAGTTTCAGGGCAGGAGTTTCAGGGCATGTGATTCAGGGCGTGAGTTTCAGTATATGAGATTCATGGCATGAGTTTCAGTGCAGGAGTTTCAGGGCATGAGATTCAGGGCATGAGTTTCAGGGTAGGTGATTCAGGGCAGGAGTTTCAGGACATGAGATTCAGGGCATGAGTTTCAGAGCAGGAACTTGAGGTCATGAGATTCAGTGCACGACTTTCAGAGCGTGAGATTCAGGGCATGAGATTCAGGGCATGAGTTTTAGGACAGGAGATTCAGTGTATGAGTTTCAGTGCATGAGTTTCAGGGCAGGAGTTTCAGGGTATGTGATTTAGGGCATGAGTTTCAGGGCATGATGTTCAGGGCATGAGTTTCAGGGCATGAGATTCAGGGCATGAGTTTCAGTGCAGGAACTTGAGGGCATGAGATTCAGTGCACGAGTTTCAGAGCATGAGATTCAGGGCATGAAATTCAGGGCATGATTTTCAGGGCAGGAGATTCAGGGCAGGTGTTTCAGTGCAGGAGTTTCAGGGCATGAGATTCAGGGCATGAGATTCAGGGCATGAGTTTCAGGACAGGAGATTCAGGGCATGAGTTTCAGGACATGAGTTTCAGGGCATGAAATTCAGGGCATGATTTTCAGGGCAGGAAATTCAGGGCAGGTGTTTCAGTGCAGGACTTTCAGGGCATGAGATTCAGGGCATGAGATTCAGGGCTTGAGTTTAAGGGCATGAGTTTCTGGGCATAAGTTTCAGGACATGAGTTTCAGGGAATGAGATTCAGGAAATGAGTTTCAGGGCATGAGTTTCAGTGCAGGAACTTGAGGGCATGAGATTCAGGGCATGAGTTTCAGGACAGGAGATTCAGGGCATGAGTTTCAGGGCATGAGTTTCAGGGCATGAGTTTAAGGGCAGAAATTTCAGGGCATGAAATTTAGGGCGCGTGTTTCAGGATATGAGATACATGGCATGAGTTTCAGTGCAGGAGTTTCAGGGCATGAGATTCAGGGCATGAGTTTCAGGGCATGAGTTTGAGGGCAGGAGTTTCAAGGCATGAGATTCAGGGCATGAGTTTCAGTGCATGAGTTTGAGGGCAGGAGTTTCAGGGCATGAGATTCAGGGCATGAGTTTCAGGGCATGAGATTCAGGGCAGGTATTTCAGGGCATGTAATTCAGGGCATGAGTTTCTGGGCAGATGATTCAGGGCAGGAGTTTTCGGGCATGTGATTCAGGGCATGAGTTTCAGTGCATGAGTTTCAGGGCAGGAGTTTCAGGGTATGTGATTTAGGGCATGAGTTTCAGGGCATGAGGTTCAGGGCATGAGTTTCAGGACAGGAGATTCAGGGCATGAGTTTCAGGACATGAGTTTCAGGGCATGAAATTCAGGGCATGATTTTCAGGGCAGGAAATTCAGGGCAGGTGTTTCAGTGCAGGACTTTCAGGGCATGAGATTCAGGGCATGAGATTCAGGGCTTGAGTTTAAGGGCATGAGTTTCTGGGCATAAGTTTCAGGACATGAGTTTCAGGAATGAGATTCAGGAAATGAGTTTCAGGGCATGAGTTTCAGTGCAGGAACTTGAGGGCATGAGATTCAGGGCATGAGTTTCAGGACAGGAGATTCAGGGCATGAGTTTCAGGGCATGAGTTTCAGGGCATGAGTTTAAGGGCAGAAGTTTCAGGGCATGAAATTTAGGGCGTGTGTTTCAGGATATGAGATACATGGCATGAGTTTCAGTGCAGGAGTTTCAGGGCATGAGATTCAGGGCATGAGTTTCAGGGCATGAGATTCAGGACAGCAGTTTCAAGGCATGAGATTCAGGGCATGAGTTTCAGTGCATGAGTTTGAGGGCAGGAGTTTCAAGGCATGAGATTCAGGGCATGAGTTTCAGTGCATGAGTTTGAGGGCAGGAGTTTCAGGGCATGAGATTCAGGGCATGAGTTTCAGGGCATGAGATTCAGGGCAGGTATTTCAGGGCATGTAATTCAGGGCATGAGTTTCTGGGCAGATGATTCAGGGCAGGAGTTTTCGGGCATGTGATTCAGGGCATGAGTTTCAGTGCATGAGTTTCAGGGCAGGAGTTTCAGGGTATGTGATTTAGGGCATGAGTTTCAGGGCATGAGGTTCAGGGCATGAGTTTCAGGGCATGAGATTCAGGGCATGAGTTTCAGTGCAGGAACTTGACGGCATGAGATTCAGTGCACGAGTTTCAGAGCATGAGATTCAGGGCATGAGATTCAGGGCATGATTTTCAGGGCAGGAGATTCAGGTCAGGTGTTTCAGGGCATGAGATTCAGGGCATGAGTTTCAGGACAGGAGATTCAGGGCATGAGTTTCAGGGCATGAGTTTCAGGGCAGGAGTTTCAGGGCATGTGATTCAGGGCGTGAGTTTCAGGATATGAGATTCATGGCATGAGTTTCAGTGCAGGAGTTTCAGGGCATGAGATTCAGGGCATGAGTTTCAGGGTAGGTGATTCAGGGCAGGAGTTCCAAGACATGAGATTCAGGGCATGAGTTTCAGTGCAGGAACTTGAGGTCATGAGATTCAGTGCACGACTTTCAGAGCGTGAGATTCAGGGCATGAGATTCAGGGCATGAGTTTTAGGACAGGAGATTCAGGGCATGAGTTTCAGGGCATGAGTTTCAGGGCATGAGTTTCAGGGCAGGAGTTTTAGGGCATGACTTTCAGTGCATGAGTTTTAGGGCAGGAGTTTCAGGGTATGTGATTTAGGGCATGAGTTTCAGGGAATGAGATTCAGGGCTTGAGTTTCAGGGCATGAGGTTCAGGGCATGAGTTTCAGGTCATGAGATTCAGGGCATGAGTTTCAGTCCAGGAACTTGAGGGCATGAGATTCAGTGCATGAGTTTCAGTGCATGATTTTCAGGGCAGGAGTTTCAGGGTATGTGATTTAGGGCATGAGTTTCAGGGCATGAGGTTCAGGGCATGAGTTTCAGGGCATGAGATTCAGGGCATGAGTTTCAGTGCAGGAACTTGAGGGCATGAGATTCAGTGCACGAGTTTCAGAGCATGAGATTCAGGGCATGAGATTCAGGGCATGATTTTCAGGGCAGGAGATTCAGGGCAGGTGTTTCAGGGCATGAGATTCAGGGCATGAGTTTCAGGACAGGAGATTCAGGGCATGAGTTTCAGGGCATGAGTTTCAGGGCAGGAGTTTCAGGGCATGTGATTCAGGGCGTGAGTTTCAGGATATGAGATTCATGGCATGAGTTTCAGTGCAGGAGTTTCAGGGCATGAGATTCAGGGCATGAGTTTCAGGGTAGGTGATTCAGGGCAGGAGTTTCAGGACATGAGATTCAGGGCATGAGTTTCAGTACAGGAACTTGAGGTCATGAGATTCAGTGCACGACTTTCAGAGCGTGAGATTCAGGGCATGAGATTCAGGGCATGAGTTTTAGGACAGGAGATTCAGGGCATGAGTTTCAGGGCATGAGTTTCAGGGCATGAGTTTCAGGGCAGGAGTTTTAGGGCATGAGTTTCAGTGCATGAGTTTTAGGGCAGGAGTTTCATGGTATGTGATTTAGGGCATGAGTTTCAGGGAATGAGATTCAGGGCTTGAGTTTCAGGGCATGAGGTTCAGGGCATGAATTTCAGGTCATGAGATTCAGGGCATGAGTTTCAGTCCAGGAACTTGAGGGCATGAGATTCAGTGCATGAGTTTCAGTGCATGAGTTTCAGGGCAGGAGATTCAGAGTATGTGATTTAGGGCATGAGTTTCAGGGCATGAGGTTCAGGGCATGAGTTTCAGGGCATGAGATTCAGGGCATGAGATTCAGGGCATGAGATTCAGGGCATGATTTTCAGGGCAGGAGATTCAGGGCAGGTGTTTCAGGGCATGAGATTCAGGGCATGAGTTTCAGGACAGGAGATTCAGGGCATGAGTTTCAGGGCATGAGTTTCAGGGCAGGAGTTTCAGGGCATGTGATTCAGGGCGTGAGTTTCAGTATATGAGATTCATGGCATGAGTTTCAGTGCAGGAGTTTCAGGGCATGAGATTCAGGGCATGAGTTTCAGGGTAGGTGATTCAGGGCAGGAGTTTCAGGACATGAGATTCAGGGCATGAGTTTCAGTGCAGGAACTTGAGGTCATGAGATTCAGTGCACGACTTTCAGAGCGTGAGATTCAGGGCATGAGATTCAGGGCATGAGTTTTAGGACAGGAGATTCAGGGCATGAGTTTCAGGGCATGAGTTTCAGGGCATGAGTTTCAGGGCAGGAGTTTTAGGGCATGAGTTTCAGTGCATGAGTTTTAGGGCAGGAGTTTCAGGGTATGTGATTTAGGGCATGAGTTTCAAGGAATGAGATTCAGGGCTTGAGTTTCACAGCATGAGGTTCAGGGCATGAGTTTCAGGTCATGAGATTCAGGGCATGAGTTTCAGTCCAGGAACTTGAGGGCATGAGATTCAGTGCATGAGTTTCAGAGCATGAGATTCAGGGCATGATTTTCAGGGCAGGAGATTCAGGGCAGGTGTTTCAGTGCAGGAGTTTCAGGGCATGAGATTCAGGGCATGAGATTCAGGGCATGAGTTTCAGGACAGGAGATTCAGGGCATGAGTTTCAGGGCATGAGTTTCAGGGCAGGAGTTTCAGGGCATGTGATTCAGGGCGTGAGTTTCAGGATATGAGATTCATGGCATGAGTTTCAGTGCAGGAGTTTCAGGGCATGAGATTCAGGGCATGAGTTTTAGGACAGGAGATTCAGGGCATGAGTTTCAGGGCAGGAGTTTCAGGGCAGGAGTTTTAGGGCATGAGTTTCAGTGCATGAGTTTCAGGGCAGGAGTTTCAGGGTATGTGATTTAGGGCATGAGTTTCAGGGCATGAGATTCAGGGCTTGAGTTTCAGGGCATGAGGTTCAGGGCATGAGTTTCAGGTCATGAGATTCAGGGCATGAGTTTCAGTCCAGGAACTTGAAGGCATGAGATTCAGTGCATGAGTTTCAGAGCATGAGATTCAGGGCATGAGATTCAGTGCATGATTTTCAGGGCAGGAGATTCAGAGCAGGTGTTTCAGTGCAGGAGTTTCAGGGCATGAGATTCAGGGCATGAGATTCAGGGCATGAGTTTCAGGGCATGAGTTTCAGGGCAGGAGTTTCAGAGCATGTGATTCAGGGCGTGAGTTTCAGGATATGAGATTCATGGCATGAGTTTCAGTGCAGGAGTTTCAGGGCATGAGATTCAGGGCATGAGTTTCAGTGCATGAGTTTGAGGGCAGGAGTTTCAAGGCATGAGATTCAGGGCATGAGTTTCAGTGCATGAGTTTGAGGGAAGGAGTTTCAGGGCATGAGATTCAGGGCATGAGTTTCAGGGCATGAGATCAGGGCAGGTATTTCAGGGCATGTAATTCAGGGCATGAGATCTGGGCATATGATTCAGGGCAGGAGTTTTAGGGCATGTGATTCAGGGCATGAGTTTCAGGGCATGAGATTCAGGGCAGGTATTTCAGGGCATGTAATTCAGGGCATGAGTTTCTGGGCAGATGATTCAGGGCAGGAGTTTTAGGGCATGTGATTCAGGGCATGAGTTTCAGTGCATGAGTTTCAGGGCAGGAGTTTCAGGGTATGTGATTTAGGGCATGAGTTTCAGGGCATGAGGTTCTGGGCATGAGTTTCAGGGTATGAGATTCAGGGCATGAGTTTCAGTGCAAAAACTTGAGGGCATGAGATTCAGTGCACGAGTTTCAGAGCATGAGATTCAGGGCATGAGATTCAGGGCATGATTTTCAGGGCAGGAGATTCAGGGCAGGTGTTTCAGGGCATGAGATTCAGGGCATGAGTTTCAGGACAGGAGATTCAGGGCATGAGTTTCTAGGCATGAGTTTCAGGGCAGGAGTTTCAGGGCATGTGATTCAGGGCATGAGTTTCAGGATATGACATTCATGGCATGAGTTTCAGTGCAGGAGTTTCAGGGCATGAGATTCAGGGCATGAGTTTCAGGGTAGGTGATTCAGGGCAGGAGTTTCAAGACATGAGATTCAGGGCATGAGTTTCAGTGCAAGAACTTGAGGTCATGAGATTCAGTGCACGACTTTCAGAGCGTGAGATTCAGGGCATGAGATTCAGGGCATGAGTTTTAGGACAGGAGATTCAGGGCATGAGTTTCAGGGAATGAGTTTCAGGGCATGAGTTTCAGGGCAGGAGTTTTAGGGCATGAGTTTCAGTGCATGAGTTTTAGGGCAGGAGTTTCAGGGTATGTGATTTAGGGCATGAGTTTCAGGGAATGAGATTCAGGGCTTGAGTTTCAGGGCATGAGGTTCAGGGCATGAGTTGCAGGTCATGAGATTCAGGGCATGAGTTTCAGTCCAGGAACTTGAGGGCATGAGATTCAGTGCATGAGTTTCAGTGCATGAGTTTCAGGGCAGGAGTTTCAGGGTATGTGATTTAGGGCATGAGTTTCAGGGCATGAGGTTCAGGGCATGAGTTTCAGGGCATGAGATTCAGGGCATGAGTTTCAGTGCAGGAACTTGAGGGCATGAGATTCAGTGCACGAGTTTCAGAGCATGAGATTCAGGGCATGAGATTCAGGGCATGATTTTCAGGGCAGGAGATTCAGGGCAGGTGTTTCAGGGCATGAGATTCAGGGCATGAGTTTCAGGACAGGAGATTCAGGGCATGAGTTTCAGGGCATGAGTTTCAGGGCAGGAGTTTCAGGGCATGTGATTCAGGCGTGAGTTTCAGGATATGAGATTCATGGCATGAGTTTCAGTGCAGGAGTTTCAGGGCATGAGATTCAGGGCATGAGTTTCAGGGCAGGTGATTCAGGGCAGGAGTTTCAGGACATGAGATTAAGGGCATGAGTTTCAGTGCAGGAACTTGAGGTCATGAGATTCAGTGCACGACTTTCAGAGCGTGAGATTCAGGGCATGAGATTCAGGGCATGAGTTTTAGGACATGAGATTCAGGGCATGAGTTTCAGGGCATGAGTTTCAGGGCATGAGTTTCAGGGCAGGAGTTTTAGGGCATGAGTTTCAGTGCATGAGTTTTAGGGCAGGAGTTTCAGGGTATGTGATTTAGGGCATGAGTTTCAGGGAATGAGATTCAGGGCTTGAGTTTCAGGGCATGAGGTTCAGGGCATGAGTTTCAGGTCATGAGATTCAGGGCAGGAGTTTTAGGGCATGTGATTCAGGGCATGAGTTTCAGTGCATGAGTTTCAGGGCAGGAGTTTCAGGTTAAGTGATTTAGGGCATGAGTTTCAGGGCATGAGATTCAGGGCTTGAGTTTCAGGACATGTGTTTCAGGGCATGAGTTTCAGAGCAGGAGTTTCAGGGCATGTGATTCAGGGCGTGAGTTTCAGGATATGAGATTCATGGCATGAGTTTCAGTGCAGGAATTTCAGGGCATGAGATTCAGAGCATGAGTTTCAGGGTAGGTGATTCAGGGCAGGAGTTTCAGGACATGAGATTCAGGGCATGAGATTCAGGGCATGAGTTTCAGGGCAGGAGATTCAGGGCAGGTGTTTCACTGCAAGAGTTTCAGGGCATGAGATTCAGGGCATGAGATTCAGGGCATGAGATTTAGTACAGGAGATTCAGTGCATGAGTTTCAGGGCATGAGTTTCAGGGCAGGCTTTGTAGGGCATGTGATTCAGGGCATGAGTTTCAGTGCATGAGTTTCAGGGCAGGAGTTTCTGGGTATGTGATTTAGGGCATGAGTTTCAGGGCATGAGATTCAGGGCTTGAGTTTCAGGGCATGAGGTTCAGGGCATGAGTTTCAGGTCATGAGATTCAGGGCATGAGTTTCAGTCCAGGAACTTGAGGGCATTAGATTCAGTGCATGAGTTTCAGAGCATGAGATTCAGGGCATGAAATTCAGGGCATGATTTTCAGGGCAGGAGATTCAGGGCAGGTATTTCAGTGCAGGACTTTCAGGGCATGAGATTCAGGGCATGAGATTCAGGGCATGAGTTTAAGGGCATGAGTTTCAGGGCATAAGTTTCAGGACATGAGTTTCAGGGAATGAGATTCAGGACATGAGTTTCAGGGCATGAGTTTCAGTGCAGGAACTTGAGGGCATGAGATTCAGGGCATGAGTTTCAGGACAGGAGATTCAGGGCATGAGTTTCAGGGCATGAGTTTCAGGGCATGAGTTTCAGGGCAGAAGTTTCAGGGCATGTAATTCAGGGCGTGAGTTTCAGGATATGAGATTCATGGCATGAGTTTCAGTGCAGGAGTTTCAGGGCATGAGATTCAGGGCATGAGTTTCAGGGCATGAGATTCAGGACAGCAGTTTCAAGACATGAGATTCAGGGCATGAGTTTCAGTGCATGAGTTTGAGGGCAGGAGTTTCAAGGCATGAGATTCAGGGCATGAGTTTCAGTGCATGAGTTTGAGGGCAGGAGTTTCAGGGCATGAGATTCAGGGCATGAGTTTCAGGGCATGAGATTCAGGGCAGGTATTTCAGGGCATGTAATTCAGGGCATGAGTTTCTGGGCAGATGATTCAGGGCAGGAGTTTTAGGGCATGTGATTCAGGGCATGAGTTTCAGTGCATGAGTTTCAGGGCAGGAGTTTCAGGGTATGTGATTTAGGGCATGAGTTTCAGGGCATGAGGTTCAGGGCATGAGTTTCAGGGCATGAGATTCAGGGCATGAGTTTCAGTGCAGGAACTTGAGGGCATGAGATTCAGTGCACGAGTTTCAGAGCATGAGATTCAGGGCATGAGATTCAGGGCATGATTTTCAGGGCAGGAGATTCAGGGCAGGTGTTTCAGGGCATGAGATTCAGGGCATGAGTTTCAGGGCAGGAGATTCAGGGCATGAGTTTCAGGGCATGAGTTTCAGGACAGGAGTTTCAGGGCATGTGATTCAGGGCGTGAGTTTCAGGATATGAGATTCATGGCATGAGTTTCAGTGCAGGAGTTTCAGGGCATGAGATTCAGGGCATGAGTTTCAGGGTAGGTGATTCAGGGCAGGAGTTTCAGGACATGAGATTCAGGGCATGAGTTTCAGAGCGTGAGATTCAGGGCATGAGATTCAGGGCATGAGTTTTAGGACAGGAGATTCAGGGCATGAGTTTCAGGGCATGAGTTTCAGGGCATGAATTTCAGGGCAGGAGTTTTATGGCATGAGTTTCAGGGATGAGATTCAGGGCTTGAGTTTCAGGGCATGAGGTTCAGGGCATGATTTTCAGGGCAGGAGATTCAGGGCAGGTGTTTCAGTGCAGGAGTTTCAGGGCATGAGATTCAGGGCATGAGATTCAGGGCATGAGTTTTAGGACAGGAGATTCAGGTCATGAGTTTCAGGGCATGAGTTTCAGGGCCGGAGTTTCAGGGCAGGAGTTTTAGGGCATGAGTTTCAGTGCATGAGTTTCAGGGCAGGAGTTTCAGGGTATGTGATTTAGGGCATGAGTTTCAGGGCATGAGATTCAGGGCTTGAGTTTCAGGGCATGAGGTTCAGGGCATGAGTTTCAGGTCATGAGATTCAGGGCATGAGTTTCAGTCCAGGAACTTGAGGGCATGAGATTCAGTGCATGAGTTTCAGAGCATGAGATTCAGGGCATGAGATTCAGTGCATGATTTTCAGGGCAGGAGATTCAGAGCAGGTGTTTCAGTGCAGGAGTTTCAGGGCATGAGATTCAGGGCATGAGATTCAGGGCATGAGTTTCAGGGCATGAGTTTCAGGGCAGGAGTTTCAGAGCATGTGATTCAGGGCGTGAGTTTCAGGATATGAGATTCAGAGCATGTGATTCAGGGCGTGAGTTTCGGGATATGAGATTCATGGCATGAGTTTCAGTGCAGGAGTTTCAGGGCATGAGATTCAGGGCATGAGTTTCAGTGCATGATTTTGAGGGCAGGAGTTTCAAGGCATGAGATTCAGGGCATGAGTTTCAGTGCATGAGTTTGAGGGCAGGAGTTTCAGGGCATGAGATTCAGGGCATGAGTTTCAGGGCATGAGATTCAGGGCAGGTATTTCAGGGCATGTAATTCAGGGCATGAGTTTCTGGGCAGATGATTCAGGGCAGAAGTTTTAGGGCATGTGATTCAGGGCATGAGTTTCAGTGCATGAATTTCAAGGCAGGAGTTTCAGGGTATGTGATTTAGGGCATGAGATTGAGGGATAGAGTTTCAAGGCATGAGGTTCAGGACATGAGATTCAGGGCATGAGATTCAGGGCATGTGTTTCAGTGCAGGAACTTGAGGGCATGAGATTCAGGGCATGAGATTCAGGGCATGAGTTTCAGGACAGGAGATTCAGGGCATGAGTTTCAGGGCATGAGTTTCAGGGCATGAGGTTCAGGACATGATTTTCAGTGCAGGAGATTCAGGGCAGGTGCTTCAGTGCAGGAGTTTCAGGGCATGAGATTCAGGGCATGAGATTCAGGGCATGAGTTTCAGGACAGGAGATTCAGGGCATGAGTTTCAGGGCATGAGTTTCAGGGCAGGAGTTTCAGGGCATGTGAGTCAGGGCGTGAGTTTCAGGATATGAGATTCATGGCATGAGTTTCAATGCAGGAGTTTCAGGGCATGAGATTCAGGGCATGAGTTTCAGGGCAGGAACTTGAGGGCATGAGTTTCAGTGCATGAGTTTCAGGGCAGGAGTTTCAGGGTATGTGATTTAGGGCATGAGTTTCAGGGCATGAGATTCAGGGCTTGAGTTTCAGGGCATGAGGTTCAGGGCATGAGTTTCAGGTCATGAGATTCAGGGCATGAGTTTCAGTCCAGGAACTTGAAGGCATGAGATTCAGTGCATGAGTTTCAGAGCATGAGATTCAGGGCATGAGATTCAGTGCATGATTTTCAGGGCAGGAGATTCAGAGCAGGTGTTTCAGTGCAGGAGTTTCAGGGCATGAGATTCAGGGCATGAGATTCAGGGCATGAGTTTCAGGGCATGAGTTTCAGGGCAGGAGTTTCAGAGCATGTGATTCAGGGCGTGAGTTTCAGGATATGAGATTCATGGCATGAGTTTCAGTGCAGGAGTTTCAGGGCATGAGATTCAGGGCATGAGTTTCAGTGCATGAGTTTGAGGGCAGGAGTTTCAAGGCATGAGATTCAGGGCATGAGTTTCAGTGCATGAGTTTGAGGGAAGGAGTTTCAGGGCATGAGATTCAGGGCATGAGTTTCAGGGCATGAGATCAGGGCAGGTATTTCAGGGCATGTAATTTAGGGGCATGAGATCTGGGCATATGATTCAGGGCAGGAGTTTTAGGGCATGTGATTCAGGGCATGAGTTTCAGGGCATGAGATTCAGGGCAGGTATTTCAGGGCATGTAATTCAGGGGCATGAGTTTCTGGGCAGATGATTCAGGGCAGGAGTTTTAGGGCATGTGATTCAGGGCATGAGTTTCAGTGCATGAGTTTCAGGGCAGGAGTTTCAGGGTATGTGATTTAGGGCATGAGTTTCAGGGCATGAGGTTCTGGGCATGAGTTTCAGGGCATGAGATTCAGGGCATGAGTTTCAGTGCAGGAACTTGAGGGCATGAGATTCAGTGCACGAGTTTCAGAGCATGAGATTCAGGGCATGAGATTCAGGCATGATTTTCAGGGCAGGAGATTCAGGGCAGGTGTTTCAGGGGCATGAGATTCAGGGCATGAGTTTCAGGACAGGAGATTCAGGGCATGAGTTTCTAGGCATGAGTTTCAGGGCAGGAGTTTCAGGGCATGTGATTCAGGGCATGAGTTTCAGGGTAGGTGATTCAGGGCAGGAGTTTCAGGACATGAGATTCAGGGCATGAGTTTCAGAGCGTGAGATTCAGGGCATGAGATTCAGGGCATGAGTTTTAGGACAGGAGATTCAGGTCATGAGTTTCAGGGCATGAGTTTCAGGGCATGAATTTCAGGGCAGGAGTTTTAGGGCATGAGTTTCAGGGATGAGATTCAGGGCTTGAGTTTCAGGGCATGAGGTTCAGGGCATGAGTTTCAGGTCATGAGATTCAGGGGCATGAGTTTCAATCCAGGAACTTGAGGGCATGAGATTCAGTGCATGAGTTTCAGAGCATGAGATTCAGGGCATGATTTTCAGGGCAGGAGATTCAGGGCAGGTGTTTCAGTGCAGGAGTTTCAGGGCATGAGATTCAGGGCATGAGATTCAGTGGCATGAGTTTTAGGACAGGAGATTCAGGTCATGAGTTTCAGGGCATGAGTTTCAGGGCCGGAGTTTCAGGGCAGGAGTTTTAGGGCATGAGTTTCAGTGCATGAGTTTCAGGGCAGGAGTTTCAGGGTATGTGATTTAGGGCATGAGTTTCAGGGCATGAGATTCAGGGCTTGAGTTTCAGGGCATGAGGTTCAGGGCATGAGTTTCAGGTCATGAGATTCAGGGCATGAGTTTCAGTCCAGGAACTTGAGGGCATGAGATTCAGTGCATGAGTTTCAGAGCATGAGATTCAGGGCATGAGATTCAGTGCATGATTTTCAGGGCAGGAGATTCAGAGCAGGTGTTTCAGTGCAGGACTTTCAGGGCATGAGATTCAGGGCATGAGATTCAGGGCATGAGTTTTCAGGGCATGAGTTTCAGGGCAGGAGTTTCAGAGCATGTGATTCAGGGCGTGAGTTTCAGGATATGAGATTCAGAGCATGTGATTCAGGGCGTGAGTTTCGGGATATGAGATTCAGGGCATGAGTTTCAGTGCATGATTTTGAGGGCAGGAGTTTCAAGGCATGAGATTCAGGGCATGAGTTTCAGTGCATGAGTTTGAGGGGCAGGAGTTTCAGGGCATGAGATTCAGGGCATGAGTTTCAGGGCATGAGATTCAGGGCAGGTATTTCAGGGCATGTAATTCAGGGCATGAGTTTCTGGGCAGATGATTCAGGGCAGAAGTTTTAGGGGCATGTGATTCAGGGCATGAGTTTCAGTGCATGAATTTCAAGGCAGGAGTTTCAGGGTATGTGATTTAGGGCATGAGATTCAGGGATAGAGTTTCAAGGCATGAGGTTCAGGACATGAGATTCAGGGCATGAGATTCAGGGGCATGTGTTTCAGTGCAGGAACTTGAGGGCATGAGATTCAGGGCATGAGATTCAGGGCATGAGTTTCAGGACAGGAGATTCAGGGCATGAGTTTCAGGGCATGAGTTTCAGGGCATGAGGTTCAGGACATGATTTTCAGTGCAGGAGATTCAGGGCAGGTGCTTCAGTGCAGGAGTTTCAGGGCATGAGATTCAGGGCATGAGATTCAGGGCATGAGTTTCAGGGCAGGAGTTTCAGGGCATGTGATTCAGGGCGTGAGTTTCAGGATATGAGATTCATGGCATGAGTTTCAATGCAGGAGTTTCAGGGCATGAGATTCAGGGCATGAGTTTCAGGGCAGGAACTTGAGGGCATGAGTTTCAGTGCATGAGTTTCAGGGCAGGAGTTTCAGGGTATGTGATTTAGGGCATGAGTTTCAGGGCATGAGATTCAGGGCTTGAGTTTCAGGGCATGAGGTTCAGGGCATGAGTTTCAGGTCATGAGATTCAGGGCATGAGTTTCAGTCCAGGAACTTGAAGGCATGAGATTCAGTGCATGAGTTTCAGAGCATGAGATTCAGGGCATGAGATTCAGTGCATGATTTTCAGGGCAGGAGATTCAGAGCAGGTGTTTCAGTGCAGGAGTTTCAGGGCATGAGATCAGGGCATGAGGATTCAGGGCATGAGTTTCAGGGCATGAGTTTCAGGGCAGGAGTTTCAGAGCATGTGATTCAGGGCGTGAGTTTCAGGATATGAGATTCATGGCATGAGTTTCAGTGCAGGAGTTTCAGGGCATGAGATTCAGGGCATGAGTTTCAGTGCATGAGTTTGAGGGCAGGAGTTTCAAGGCATGAGATTCAGGGCATGAGTTTCAGTGCATGAGTTTGAGGGAAGGAGTTTCAGGGCATGAGATTCAGGGCATGAGTTTCAGGGCATGAGATCAGGGCAGGTATTTCAGGGCATGTAATTTAGGGCATGAGATCTGGGCATATGATTCAGGGCAGGAGTTTTAGGGCATGTGATTCAGGGCATGAGTTTCAGGGCATGAGATTCAGGGCAGGTATTTCAGGGCATGTAATTCAGGGCATGAGTTTCTGGGCAGATGATTCAGGGCAGGAGTTTTAGGGCATGTGATTCAGGGCATGAGTTTCAGTGCATGAGTTTCAGGGCAGGAGTTTCAGGGTATGTGATTTAGGGCATGAGTTTCAGGGCATGAGGTTCTGCGGCATGAGTTTCAGGGCATGAGATTCAGGGCATGAGTTTCAGTGCAGGAACTTGAGGGCATGAGATTCAGTGCACGAGTTTCAGAGCATGAGATTCAGGGCATGAGATTCAGGGCATGATTTTCAGGGCAGGAGATTCAGGGCAGGTGTTTCAGGGCATGAGATTCAGGGCATGAGTTTCAGGACAGGAGATTCAGGGCATGAGTTTCTAGGCATGAGTTTCAGGGCAGGAGTTTCAGGGCATGTGATTCAGGGCGTGAGTTTCAGGATATGACATTCATGGCATGAGATTCAGTGCAGGAGTTTCAGGGCATGAGATTCAGGGCATGAGTTTCAGGGTAGGTGATTCAGGGCAGGAGTTTCAAGACATGAGATTCAGGGCATGAGTTTCAGTGCAAGAACTTGAGGTCATGAGATTCAGTGCACGACTTTCAGAGCGTGAGATTCAGGGCATGAGATTCAGGGCATGAGTTTTAGGACAGGAGATTCAGGGCATGAGTTTCAGGGAATGAGTTTCAGGGCATGAGTTTCAGGGCAGGAGTTTTAGGGCATGAGTTTCAGTGCATGAGTTTTAGGGCAGGAGTTTCAGGGTATGTGATTTAGGGCATGAGTTTCAGGGAATGAGATTCAGGGCCTGAGTCGGCATGAGGTTCAGGGCATGAGGTCTTGCAGGTCATGAGATTCAGGGCATGAGTTTCAGTCCAGGAACTTGAGGGCATGAGATTCAGTGCATGAGTTTCAGTGCATGAGTTTCAGGGCAGGAGTTTCAGGGTATGTGATTTAGGGCATGAGTTTCAGGGCATGAGGTTCAGGGCATGAGTTTCAGGGCATGAGATTCAGGGCATGAGTTTCAGTGCAGGAACTTGAGGGCATGAGATTCAGTGCACGAGTTTCAGAGCATGAGATTCAGGGCATGAGATTCAGGGCATGATTTTCAGGGCAGGAGATTCAGGACAGGTGTTTCAGGGCATGAGTTTCAGGGCATGAGTTTCAGGGCAGGAGTTTTAGGGCATGAGTTTCAGTGCATGAGTTTTAGGGCAGGAGTTTCAGGGTATGTGAATAAAGCATGAGTTTCAGGGAATGAGATTCAGGGCTTGAGTTTCAGGGCATGAGGTTCAGGGCATGAGTTTCAGGTCATGAGATTCAGGGCAGGAGTTTTAGGGCATGTGATTCAGGGCATGAGTTTCAGTGCATGCGTTTCAGGGCAGGAGTTTCAGGGTAAGTGATTTAGGGCATGAGTTTCAGGGCATGAGATTCAGGGCTTGAGTTTCAGGACATGTGTTTCAGGGCATGAGTTTCAGAGCAGGAGTTTCAGGGCATGTGATTCAGGGCGTGAGTTTCAGGATATGAGATTCATGGCATGAGCTTCAGTGCAGGAATTTCAGGGCATGAGATTCAGAGCATGAGTTTCAGGGTAGGTGATTCAGGGCAGGAGTTTCAGGACATGAGATTCAGGGCATGAGATTCAGGGCATGAGTTTCAGGGCAGGAGATTCAGGGCAGGTGTTTCACTGCAAGAGTTTCAGGGCATGAGATTCAGGGCATGAGATTCAGGGCATGAGATTTAGTACAGGAGATTCAGTGCATGAGTTTCAGGGCATGAGTTTCAGGGCAGGCTTTGTAGGGCATGTGATTCAGGGCATGAGTTTCAGTGCATGAGTTTCAGGGCAGGAGTTTCTGGGTATGTGATTTAGGGCATGAGTTTCAGGGCATGAGATTCAGGGCTTGAGTTTCAGGGCATGAGGTTCAGGGCATGAGTTTCAGGTCATGAGATTCAGGGCATGAGTTTCAGTCCAGGAACTTGAGGGCATTAGATTCAGTGCATGAGTTTCAGAGCATGAGATTCAGGGCATGAAATTCAGGGCATGATTTTCAGGGCAGGAGATTCAGGGCAGGTATTTCAGTGCAGGACTTTCAGGGCATGAGATTCAGGGCATGAGATTCAGGGCATGAGTTTAAGGGCATGAGTTTCAGGGCATAAGTTTCAGGACATGAGTTTCAGGGAATGAGATTCAGGACATGAGTTTCAGGGCATGAGTTTCAGTGCAGGAACTTGAGGGCATGAGATTCAGGGCATGAGTTTCAGGACAGGAGATTCAGGGCATGAGTTTTTGGGCATGAGTTTCAGGGCATGAGTTTCAGGGCAGAAGTTTCAGGGCATGTAATTCAGGGCGTGAGTTTCAGGATATGAGATTCATGGCATGAGTTTCAGTGCAGGAGTTTCAGGGCATGAGATTCAGGGCATGAGTTTCAGGGCATGAGTTTCAGGGCAGGAGTTTCAGAGCATGTGATTCAGGGCGTGAGTTTCAGGATATGAGATTCAGAGCATGTGATTCAGGGCGTGAGTTTCAGGATATGAGATTCATGGCATGAGTTTCAGTGCAGGAGTTTCAGGGCATGAGATTCAGGGCATGAGTTTCAGGGCATGAGATTCAGGACAGCAGTTTCAAGACATGAGATTCAGGGCATGAGTTTCAGTGCATGAGTTTGAGGGCAGGAGTTTCAAGGCATGAGATTCAGGGCATGAGTTTCAGTGCATGAGTTTGAGGGCAGGAGTTTCAGGGCATGAGATTCAGGGCATGAGTTTCAGGGCATGAGATTCAGGGCAGGTATTTCAGGGCATGTAATTCAGGGCATGAGTTTCTGGGCAGATGATTCAGGGCAGGAGTTTTAGGGCATGTGATTCAGGGCATGAGTTTCAGTGCATGAGTTTCAGGGCAGGAGTTTCAGGGTATGTGATTTAGGGCATGAGTTTCAGGGCATGAGGTTCAGGGCATGACTTTCAGGGCATGAGATTCAGGGCATGAGTTTCAGTGCAGGAACTTGAGGGCATGAGATTCAGTGCACGAGTTTCAGAGCATGAGATTCAGGGCATGAGATTCAGGGCATGATTTTCAGGGCAGGAGATTCAGGGCAGGTGTTTCAGGGCATGAGATTCAGGGCATGAGTTTCAGGGCAGGAGATTCAGGGCATGAGTTTCAGGGCATGAGTTTCAGGACAGGAGTTTCAGGGCATGTGATTCAGGGCGTGAGTTTCAGGATATGAGATTCATGGCATGAGTTTCAGTGCAGGAGTTTCAGGGCATGAGATTCAGGGCATGAGTTTCAGGGTAGGTGATTCAGGGCAGGAGTTTCAGGACATGAGATTCAGGGCATGAGTTTCAGTGCAGGAACTTGAGGTCATGAGATTCAGTGCACGACTTTCAGAGCGTCAGATTCAGGGCATGAGATTCAGGGCATGAGTTTTAGGACAGGAGATTCAGGGCATGAGTTTCAGGGCATGAGTTTCAGGGCATGAATTTCAGGGCAGGAGTTTTAGGGCATGAGTTTCAGGGATGAGATTCAGGGCTTGAGTTTCAGGGCATGAGGTTCAGGGCATGAGTTTCAGGTCATGAGATTCAGGGCATGAGTTTCAATCCAGGAACTTGAGGGCATGAGATTCAGTGCATGAGTTTCAGAGCATGAGATTCAGGGCATGATTTTCAGGGCAGGAGATTCAGGGCAGGTGTTTCAGTGCAGGAGTTTCAGGGCATGAGATTCAGGGCATGAGATTCAGGGCATGAGTTTTAGGACAGAAGATTCAGGTCATGAGTTTCAGGGCATGAGTTTCAGGGCAGGAGTTTCAGGGCAGGAGTTTTAGGGCATGAGTTTCAGTGCATGAGTTTCAGGGCAGGAGTTTCAGGGTATGTGATTTAGGGCATGAGTTTCAGGGCATGAGATTCAGGGCTTGAGTTTCAGGGCATGAGGTTCAGGGCATGAGTTTCAGGTCATGAGATTCAGGGCATGAGTTTAAGTCCAGGAACTTGAGGGCATGAGATTCAGTGCATGAGTTTCAGAGCATGAGATTCAGGGCATGAGATTCAGTGCATGATTTTCAGGGCAGGAGATTCAGAGCAGGTGTTTCAGTGCAGGAGTTTCAGGGCATGAGATTCAGGGCATGAGATTCAGGGCATGAGTTTCAGGGCATGAGTTTCAGGGCAGGAGTTTCAGAGCATGTGATTCAGGGCGTGAGTTTCAGGATATGAGATTCAGAGCATGTGATTCAGGGCGTGAGTTTCAGGATATGAGATTCATGGCATGAGTTTCAGTGCAGGAGTTTTAGGGCATGAGATTCAGGGCATGAGTTTCAGGGCATGAGATTCAGGACAGCAGTTTCAAGACATGAGATTCAGGGCATGAGTTTCAGTGCATGAGTTTGAGGGCAGGAGTTTCAAGGCATGAGATTCAGGGCATGAGTTTCAGTGCATGAGTTTGAGGGCAGGAGTTTCAGGGCATGAGATTCAGGGCATGAGTTTCAGGGCATGAGATTCAGGGCAGGTATTTCAGGGCATGTAATTCAGGGCATGAGTTTCTGGGCAGATGATTCAGGGCAGGAGTTTTAGGGCATGTGATTCAGGGCATGAGTTTCAGTGCATGAGTTTCAGGGCAGGAGTTTCAGGGTATGTGATTTAGGGCATGAGTTTCAGGGCATGAGGTTCAGGGCATGACTTTCAGGGCATGAGATTCAGGGCATGAGTTTCAGTGCAGGAACTTGAGGGCATGAGATTCAGTGCACGAGTTTCAGAGCATGAGATTCAGGGCATGAGATTCAGGGCATGATTTTCAGGGCAGGAGATTCAGGGCAGGTGTTTCAGGGCATGAGATTCAGGGCATGAGTTTCAGGGCAGGAGATTCAGGGCATGAGTTTCAGGGCATGAGTTTCAGGACAGGAGTTTCAGGGCATGTGATTCAGGGCGTGAGTTTCAGGATATGAGATTCATGGCATGAGTTTCAGTGCAGGAGTTTCAGGGCATGAGATTCAGGGCATGAGTTTCAGGGTAGGTGATTCAGGGCAGGAGTTTCAGGACATGAGATTCAGGGCATGAGTTTCAGTGCAGGAACTTGAGGTCATGAGATTCAGTGCACGACTTTCAGAGCGTGAGATTCAGGGCATGAGATTCAGGGCATGAGTTTTAGGACAGGAGATTCAGGGCATGAGTTTCAGGGCATGAGTTTCAGGGCATGAATTTCAGGGCAGGAGTTTTAGGGCATGAGTTTCAGGGATGAGATTCAGGGCTTGAGTTTCAGGGCTTGAGGTTCAGGGCATGAGTTTCAGGTCATGAGATTCAGGGCATGAGTTTCAATCCAGGAACTTGAGGGCATGAGATTCAGTGCATGAGTTTCAGAGCATGAGATTCAGGGCATGATTTTCAGGGCAGGAGATTCAGGGCAGGTGTTTCAGTGCAGGAGTTTCAGGGCATGAGATTCAGGGCATGAGATTCAGGGCATGAGTTTTAGGACAGGAGATTCAGGTCATGAGTTTCAGGGCATGAGTTTCAGGGCAGGAGTTTCAGGGCAGGAGTTTTAGGGCATGAGTTTCAGTGCATGAGTTTCAGGGCAGGAGTTTCAGGGTATGTGATTTAGGGCATGAGTTTCAGGGCATGGATTCAGGGCTTGAGTTTCAGCGCATGAGGTTCAGGGCATGAGTTTCAGGTCATGAGATTCAGGGCATGAGTTTCAGTCCAGGAACTTGAAGGCATGAGATTCAGTGCATGAGTTTCAGAGCATGAGATTCAGGGCATGAGATTCAGTGCATGATTTTCAGGGCAGGAGATTTAGAGCAGGTGTTTCAGTGCAGGAGTTTCAGGGCATGAGATTCAGGGCATGAGATTCAGGGCATGAGTTTCAGGGCATGAGTTTCAGGGCAGGAGTTTCAGAGCATGTGATTCAGGGCGTGAGTTTCAGGATATGAGATTCAGAGCATGTGATTCAGGGCGTGAGTTTCGGGATATGAGATTCATGGCATGAGTTTCAGTGCAGGAGTTTCAGGGCATGAGATTCAGGGCATGAGTTTCAGTGCATGATTTTGAGGGCAGGAGTTTCAAGGCATGAGATTCAGGGCATGAGTTTCAGTGCATGAGTTTGAGGGCAGGAGTTTCAGGGCATGAGATTCAGGGCATGAGTTTCAGGGCATGAGATTCAGGGCAGGTATTTCAGGGCATGTAATTCAGGGCATGAGTTTCTGGGCAGATGATTCAGGGCAGAAGTTTTAGGGCATGTGATTCAGGGCATGAGTTTCAGTGCATGAATTTCAAGGCAGGAGTTTCAGGGTATGTGATTTAGGGCATGAGATTCAGGGATAGAGTTTCAAGGCATGAGGTTCAGGACATGAGATTCAGGGCATGAGATTCAGGGCATGTGTTTCAGTGCAGGAACTTGAGGGCATGAGATTCAGGGCATGAGATTCAGGGCATGAGTTTCAGGACAGGAGATTCAGGGCATGAGTTTCAGGGCATGAGTTTCAGGGCATGAGGTTCAGGACATGATTTTCAGTGCAGGAGATTCAGGGCAGGTGCTTCAGTGCAGGAGTTTCAGGGCATGAGATTCAGGGCATGAGATTCAGGGCATGAGTTTCAGGACAGGAGATTCAGGGCATGAGTTTCAGGGCATGAGTTTCAGGGCAGGAGTTTCAGGGCATGTGATTCAGGGCGTGAGTTTCAGGATATGAGATTCATGGCATGAGTTTCAATGCAGGAGTTTCAGGGCATGAGATTCAGGGCATGAGTTTCAGGGCAGGAACTTGAGGGCATGAGATTCAGTGCACGAGTTTCAGAGCATGAGATTCAGGGCATGAGATTCAGGGCATGATTTTCAGGGCAGGAGATTCAGGGCAGGTGTTTCAGTGCAGGAGTTTCAGGGCATGAGATTCAGGGCATGAGATTCAGGGCATGAGTTTCAGGACAGGAGATTCGGGGCATGAGTTTCAGGGCATGAGTTTCAGGGCAGGAGTTTCAGGGCATGTGATTCAGGGCGTGAGTTTCAGGATATGAGATTCATGGCATGAGCTTCAGTGCAGGAGTTTCAGGGCATGAGTTTCAGGGTAGGTGATTCAGGGCAGGAGTTTCAGGACATGAGATTCAGGGCATCAGTTTCAGTGCAGGAACTTGAGGTCATGAGATTCAGTGCACGAGTTTTAGAACGTGAGATTCAGGGCATGAGATTCAGGGCATGAGTTTTAGGACAGGAGATTCAGGGCATGAGTTTCAGGGCATGAGTTTCAGGGCATGAGTTTCAGGGCAGGAGTTTTAGGGCATGAGTTTCAGTGCATGAGTTTTAGGGCAGGAGTTTCAGGGTATGTGATTTAGGGCATGAGTTTCAGGGCATGAGATTCAGGGCTTGAGTTTCAGGGCATGAGGTTCAGGGCATGAGTTTCAGGTCATGAGATTCAGGGCATGAGTTTCAGTCCAGGAACTTGAGGGCATGAGATTCAGTGCATGAGTTTCAGAGCATGAGATTCAGGGCATGAGATTCAGGGCATGATTTTCAGGGCAGGAGATTCAGGGCAGGTGTTTCAGTGCAGGAGTTTCAGGGCATGAGATTCAGGGCATGAGATTCAGGGCATGAGTTTCAGGACAGGAGATTCAGGGCATGAGTTTCAGGGCATGAGTTTCAAGGCAGGAGTTTCAGAGCATGTGATTCAGGGCGTGAGTTTCAGGATATGAGATTCATGGCATGAGTTTCAGTGCTGGAGTTTCAGAGCATGAGATTCAGGGCATGAGTTTCAGTGCATGAGTTTGAGGGCAGGAGTTTCAAGGCATGAGATTCAGGGCATGAGTTTCAGTGCATGAGTTTGAGGGAAGGAGTTTCAGGGCATGAGATTCAGGGCATGAGTTTCAGGGCATGAGATTCAGGGCAGGTATTTCAGGGCATGTAATTCAGGGCATGAGATTCTGGGCAGATGATTCAGGGCAGGAGTTTCAGGGCATGTGATTCAGGGCGTGAGTTTCAGGATATGAGATTCATGGCATGAGTTTCAATGCAGGAGTTTCAGGGCATGAGATTCAGGGCATGAGTTTCAGGGCAGGAACTTGAGGGCATGAGTTTCAGTGCATGAGTTTCAGGGCAGGAGTTTCAGGGTATGTGATTTAGGGCATGAGTTTCAGGGCATGAGATTCAGGGCTTGAGTTTCAGGGCATGAGGTTCAGGGCATGAGTTTCAGGTCATGAGATTCAGGGCATGAGTTTCAGTCCAGGAACTTGAAGGCATGAGATTCAGTGCATGAGTTTCAGAGCATGAGATTCAGGGCATGAGATTCAGTGCATGATTTTCAGGGCAGGAGATTCAGAGCAGGTGTTTCAGTGCAGGAGTTTCAGGGCATGAGATTCAGGGCATGAGATTCAGGGCATGAGTTTCAGGGCATGAGTTTCAGGGCAGGAGTTTCAGAGCATGTGATTCAGGGCGTGAGTTTCAGGATATGAGATTCATGGCATGAGTTTCAGTGCAGGAGTTTCAGGGCATGAGATTCAGGGCATGAGTTTCAGTGCATGAGTTTGAGGGCAGGAGTTTCAAGGCATGAGATTCAGGGCATGAGTTTCAGTGCATGAGTTTGAGGGAAGGAGTTTCAGGGCATGAGATTCAGGGCATGAGTTTCAGGGCATGAGATCAGGGCAGGTATTTCAGGGCATGTAATTTAGGGCATGAGATCTGGGCATATGATTCAGGGCAGGAGTTTTAGGGCATGTGATTCAGGGCATGAGTTTCAGGGCATGAGATTCAGGGCAGGTATTTCAGGGCATGTAATTCAGGGCATGAGTTTCTGGGCAGATGATTCAGGGCAGGAGTTTTAGGGCATGTGATTCAGGGCATGAGTTTCAGTGCATGAGTTTCAGGGCAGGAGTTTCAGGGTATGTGATTTAGGGCATGAGTTTCAGGGCATGAGGTTCTGGGCATGAGTTTCAGGGCATGAGATTCAGGGCATGAGTTTCAGTGCAGGAACTTGAGGGCATGAGATTCAGTGCACGAGTTTCAGAGCATGAGATTCAGGGCATGAGATTCAGGGCATGATTTTCAGGGCAGGAGATTCAGGGCAGGTGTTTCAGGGCATGAGATTCAGGGCATGAGTTTCAGGACAGGAGATTCAGGGCATGAGTTTCTAGGCATGAGTTTCAGGGCAGGAGTTTCAGGGCATGTGATTCAGGGCGTGAGTTTCAGGATATGACATTCATGGCATGAGATTCAGTGCAGGAGTTTCAGGGCATGAGATTCAGGGCATGAGTTTCAGGGTAGGTGATTCAGGGCAGGAGTTTCAAGACATGAGATTCAGGGCATGAGTTTCAGTGCAAGAACTTGAGGTCATGAGATTCAGTGCACGACTTTCAGAGCGTGAGATTCAGGGCATGAGATTCAGGGCATGAGTTTTAGGACAGGAGATTCAGGGCATGAGTTTCAGGGAATGAGTTTCAGGGCATGAGTTTCAGGGCAGGAGTTTTAGGGCATGAGTTTCAGTGCATGAGTTTTAGGGCAGGAGTTTCAGGGTATGTGATTTAGGGCATGAGTTTCAGGGAATGAGATTCAGGGCTTGAGTTTCAGGGCATGAGGTTCAGGGCATGAGTTGCAGGTCATGAGATTCAGGGCATGAGTTTCAGTCCAGGAACTTGAGGGCATGAGATTCAGTGCATGAGTTTCAGTGCATGAGTTTCAGGGCAGGAGTTTCAGGGTATGTGATTTAGGGCATGAGTTTCAGGGCATGAGGTTCAGGGCATGAGTTTCAGGGCATGAGATTCAGGGCATGAGTTTCAGTGCAGGAACTTGAGGGCATGAGATTCAGTGCACGAGTTTCAGAGCATGAGATTCAGGGCATGAGATTCAGGGCATGATTTTCAGGGCAGGAGATTCAGGACAGGTGTTTCAGGGCATGAGATTCAGGGCATGAGTTTCAGGACAGGAGATTCAGGGCATGAGTTTCAGGGCATGAGTTTCAGGGCAGGAGTTTCAGGGCATGTGATTCAGGCGTGAGTTTCAGGATATGAGATTCATGGCATGAGTTTCAGTGCAGGAGTTTCAGGGCATGAGATTCAGGGCATGAGTTTCAGGGCAGGTGATTCAGGGCAGGAGTTTCAGGACATGAGATTAAGGGCATGAGTTTCAGTGCAGGAACTTGAGGTCATGAGATTCAGTGCACGACTTTCAGAGCGTGAGATTCAGGGCATGAGATTCAGGGCATGAGTTTTAGGACAGGAGATTCAGGACATGAGTTTCAGGGCATGAGTTTCAGGGCATGAGTTTCAGGGCAGGAGTTTTAGGGCATGAGTTTCAGTGCATGAGTTTTAGGGCAGGAGTTTCAGGGTATGTGAATAAAGCATGAGTTTCAGGGAATGAGATTCAGGGCTTGAGTTTCAGGGCATGAGGTTCAGGGCATGAGTTTCAGGTCATGAGATTCAGGGCAGGAGTTTTAGGGCATGTGATTCAGGGCATGAGTTTCAGTGCATGCGTTTCAGGGCAGGAGTTTCAGGGTAAGTGATTTAGGGCATGAGTTTCAGGGCATGAGATTCAGGGCTTGAGTTTCAGGACATGTGTTTCAGGGCATGAGTTTCAGAGCAGGAGTTTCAGGGCATGTGATTCAGGGCGTGAGTTTCAGGATATGAGATTCATGGCATGAGCTTCAGTGCAGGAATTTCAGGGCATGAGATTCAGAGCATGAGTTTCAGGGTAGGTGATTCAGGGCAGGAGTTTCAGGACATGAGATTCAGGGCATGAGATTCAGGGCATGAGTTTCAGGGCAGGAGTTTCAGGGCATGAGATTCAGGGCATGAGTTTCAGGGTAGGTGATTCAGGGCAGGAGTTTCAGGACATGAGATTCAGGGCATGAGTTTCAGTGCAGGAACTTGAGGTCATGAGATTCAGTGCACGACTTTCAGAGCGTGAGATTCAGGGCATGAGATTCAGGGCATGAGTTTTAGGACAGGAGATTCAGGGCATGAGTTTCAGGGCATGAGTTTCAGGGCATGAATTTCAGGGCAGGAGTTTTAGGGCATGAGTTTCAGGGATGAGATTCAGGGCTTGAGTTTCAGGGCTTGAGGTTCAGGGCATGAGTTTCAGGTCATGAGATTCAGGGCATGAGTTTCAATCCAGGAACTTGAGGGCATGAGATTCAGTGCATGAGTTTCAGAGCATGAGATTCAGGGCATGATTTTCAGGGCAGGAGATTCAGGGCAGGTGTTTCAGTGCAGGAGTTTCAGGGCATGAGATTCAGGGCATGAGATTCAGGGCATGAGTTTTAGGACAGGAGATTCAGGTCATGAGTTTCAGGGCATGAGTTTCAGGGCAGGAGTTTCAGGGCAGGAGTTTTAGGGCATGAGTTTCAGTGCATGAGTTTCAGGGCAGGAGTTTCAGGGTATGTGATTTAGGGCATGAGTTTCAGGGCATGAGATTCAGGGCTTGAGTTTCAGCGCATGAGGTTCAGGGCATGAGTTTCAGGTCATGAGATTCAGGGCATGAGTTTCAGTCCAGGAACTTGAAGGCATGAGATTCAGTGCATGAGTTTCAGAGCATGAGATTCAGGGCATGAGATTCAGTGCATGATTTTCAGGGCAGGAGATTTAGAGCAGGTGTTTCAGTGCAGGAGTTTCAGGGCATGAGATTCAGGGCATGAGATTCAGGGCATGAGTTTCAGGGCATGAGTTTCAGGGCAGGAGTTTCAGAGCATGTGATTCAGGGCGTGAGTTTCAGGATATGAGATTCAGAGCATGTGATTCAGGGCGTGAGTTTCGGGATATGAGATTCATGGCATGAGTTTCAGTGCAGGAGTTTCAGGGCATGAGATTCAGGGCATGAGTTTCAGTGCATGATTTTGAGGGCAGGAGTTTCAAGGCATGAGATTCAGGGCATGAGTTTCAGTGCATGAGTTTGAGGGCAGGAGTTTCAGGGCATGAGATTCAGGGCATGAGTTTCAGGGCATGAGATTCAGGGCAGGTATTTCAGGGCATGTAATTCAGGGCATGAGTTTCTGGGCAGATGATTCAGGGCAGAAGTTTTAGGGCATGTGATTCAGGGCATGAGTTTCAGTGCATGAATTTCAAGGCAGGAGTTTCAGGGTATGTGATTTAGGGCATGAGATTGAGGGATAGAGTTTCAAGGCATGAGGTTCAGGACATGAGATTCAGGGCATGAGATTCAGGGCATGTGTTTCAGTGCAGGAACTTGAGGGCATGAGATTCAGGGCATGAGATTCAGGGCATGAGTTTCAGGACAGGAGATTCAGGGCATGAGTTTCAGGGCATGAGTTTCAGGGCATGAGGTTCAGGACATGATTTTCAGTGCAGGAGATTCAGGGCAGGTGCTTCAGTGCAGGAGTTTCAGGGCATGAGATTCAGGGCATGAGATTCAGGGCATGAGTTTCAGGACAGGAGATTCAGGGCATGAGTTTCAGGGCATGAGTTTCAGGGCAGGAGTTTCAGGGCATGTGATTCAGGGCGTGAGTTTCAGGATATGAGATTCATGGCATGAGTTTCAATGCAGGAGTTTCAGGGCATGAGATTCAGGGCATGAGTTTTAGGACAGGAGATTCAGGACATGAGTTTCAGGGCATGAGTTTCAGGGCATGAGTTTCAGGGCAGGAGTTTTAGGGCATGAGTTTCAGTGCATGAGTTTTAGGGCAGGAGTTTCAGGGTATGTGAATAAAGCATGAGTTTCAGGGAATGAGATTCAGGGCTTGAGTTTCAGGGCATGAGGTTCAGGGCATGAGTTTCAGGTCATGAGATTCAGGGCAGGAGTTTTAGGGCATGTGATTCAGGGCATGAGTTTCAGTGCATGCGTTTCAGGGCAGGAGTTTCAGGGTAAGTGATTTAGGGCATGAGTTTCAGGGCATGAGATTCAGGGCTTGAGTTTCAGGACATGTGTTTCAGGGCATGAGTTTCAGAGCAGGAGTTTCAGGGCATGTGATTCAGGGCGTGAGTTTCAGGATATGAGATTCATGGCATGAGCTTCAGTGCAGGAATTTCAGGGCATGAGATTCAGAGCATGAGTTTCAGGGTAGGTGATTCAGGGCAGGAGTTTCAGGACATGAGATTCAGGGCATGAGATTCAGGGCATGAGTTTCAGGGCAGGAGATTCAGGGCAGGTGTTTCACTGCAAGAGTTTCAGGGCATGAGATTCAGGGCATGAGATTTAGTACAGGAGATTCAGTGCATGAGTTTCAGGGCATGAGTTTCAGGGCAGGCTTTGTAGGGCATGTGATTCAGGGCATGAGTTTCAGTGCATGAGTTTCAGGGCAGGAGTTTCTGGGTATGTGATTTAGGGCATGAGTTTCAGGGCATGAGATTCAGGGCTTGAGTTTCAGGGCATGAGGTTCAGGGCATGAGTTTCAGGTCATGAGATTCAGGGCATGAGTTTCAGTCCAGGAACTTGAGGGCATTAGATTCAGTGCATGAGTTTCAGAGCATGAGATTCAGGGCATGAAATTCAGGGTATGATTTTCAGGGCAGGAGATTCAGGGCAGGTATTTCAGTGCAGGACTTTCAGGGCATGAGATTCAGGGCATGAGATTCAGGGCATGAGTTTAAGGGCATGAGTTTCAGGGCATAAGTTTCAGGACATGAGTTTCAGGGAATGAGATTCAGGACATGAGTTTCAGGGCATGAGTTTCAGTGCAGGAACTTGAGGGCATGAGATTCAGGGCATGAGTTTCAGGACAGGAGATTCAGGGCATGAGCTTTTGGGCATGAGTTTCAGGGCATGAGTTTCAGGGCAGAAGTTTCAGGGCATGTAATTCAGGGCGTGAGTTTCAGGATATGAGATTCATGGCATGAGTTTCAGTGCAGGAGTTTCAGGGCATGAGATTCAGGGCATGAGTTTCAGGGCATGAGTTTCAGGGCAGGAGTTTCAGAGCATGTGATTCAGGGCATGAGTTTCAGGATATGAGATTCAGAGCATGTGATTCAGGGCGTGAGTTTCAGGATATGAGATTCATGGCATGAGTTTCAGTGCAGGAGTTTCAGGGCATGAGATTCAGGGCATGAGTTTCAGGGCATGAGATTCAGGACAGCAGTTTCAAGACATGAGATTCAGGGCATGAGTTTCAGTGCATGAGTTTGAGGGCAGGAGTTTCAAGGCATGAGATTCAGGGCATGAGTTTCAGTGCATGAGTTTGAGGGCAGGAGTTTCAGGGCATGAGATTCAGGGCATGAGTTTCAGGGCATGAGATTCAGGGCAGGTATTTCAGGGCATGTAATTCAGGGCATGAGTTTCTGGGCAGATGATTCAGGGCAGGAGTTTTAGGGCATGTGATTCAGGGCATGAGTTTCAGTGCATGAGTTTCAGGGCAGGAGTTTCAGGGTATGTGATTTAGGGCATGAGTTTCAGGGCATGAGGTTCAGGGCATGACTTTCAGGGCATGAGTTTCAGGGCATGAGTTTCAGTGCAGGAACTTGAGGGCATGAGATTCAGTGCACGAGTTTCAGAGCATGAGATTCAGGGCATGAGATTCAGGGCATGATTTTCAGGGCAGGAGATTCAGGGCAGGTGTTTCAGGGCATGAGATTCAGGGCATGAGTTTCAGGACAGGAGATTCAGGGCATGAGTTTCTAGGCATGAGTTTCAGGGCAGGAGTTTCAGGGCATGTGATTCAGGGCGTGAGTTTCAGGATATGACATTCATGGCATGAGATTCAGTGCAGGAGTTTCAGGGCATGAGATTCAGGGCATGAGTTTCAGGGTAGGTGATTCAGGGCAGGAGTTTCAAGACATGAGATTCAGGGCATGAGTTTCAGTGCAAGAACTTGAGGTCATGAGATTCAGTGCACGACTTTCTGAGCGTGAGATTCAGGGCATGAGATTCAGGGCATGAGTTTTAGGACAGGAGATTCAGGGCATGAGTTTCAGGGAATGAGTTTCAGGGCATGAGTTTCAGGGCAGGAGTTTTAGGGCATGAGTTTCAGTGCATGAGTTTTAGGGCAGGAGTTTCAGGGTATGTGATTTAAAGCATGAGTTTCAGGGAATGAGATTCAGGGCTTGAGTTTCAGGGCATGAGGTTCAGGGCATGAGTTGCAGGTCATGAGATTCAGGGCATGAGTTTCAGTCCAGGAACTTGAGGGCATGAGATTCAGTGCATGAGTTTCAGTGCATGAGTTTCAGGGCAGGAGTTTCAGGGTATGTGATTTAGGGCATGAGTTTCAGGGCATGAGGTTCAGGGCATGAGTTTCAGGGCATGAGATTCAGGGCATGAGTTTCAGTGCAGGAACTTGAGGGCATGAGATTCAGTGCACGAGTTTCAGAGCATGAGATTCAGGGCATGAGATTCAGGGCATGATTTTCAGGGCAGGAGATTCAGGACAGGTGTTTCAGGGCATGAGATTCAGGGCATGAGTTTCAGGACAGGAGATTCAGGGCATGAGTTTCAGGGCATGAGTTTCAGGGCAGGAGTTTCAGGGCATGTGATTCAGGCGTGAGTTTCAGGATATGAGATTCATGGCATGAGTTTCAGTGCAGGAGTTTCAGGGCATGAGATTCAGGGCATGAGTTTCAGGGCAGGTGATTCAGGGCAGGAGTTTCAGGACATGAGATTAAGGGCATGAGTTTCAGTGCAGGAACTTGAGGTCATGAGATTCAGTGCACGACTTTCAGAGCGTGAGATTCAGGGCATGAGATTCAGGGCATGAGTTTTAGGACAGGAGATTCAGGACATGAGTTTCAGGGCATGAGTTTCAGGGCATGAGTTTCAGGGCAGGAGTTTTAGGGCATGAGTTTCAGTGCATGAGTTTTAGGGCAGGAGTTTCAGGGTATGTGAATAAAGCATGAGTTTCAGGGAATGAGATTCAGGGCTTGAGTTTCAGGGCATGAGGTTCAGGGCATGAGTTTCAGGTCATGAGATTCAGGGCAGGAGTTTTAGGGCATGTGATTCAGGGCATGAGTTTCAGTGCATGCGTTTCAGGGCAGGAGTTTCAGGGTAAGTGATTTAGGGCATGAGTTTCAGGGCATGAGATTCAGGGCTTGAGTTTCAGGACATGTGTTTCAGGGCATGAGTTTCAGAGCAGGAGTTTCAGGGCATGTGATTCAGGGCGTGAGTTTCAGGATATGAGATTCATGGCATGAGCTTCAGTGCAGGAATTTCAGGGCATGAGATTCAGAGCATGAGTTTCAGGGTAGGTGATTCAGGGCAGGAGTTTCAGGACATGAGATTCAGGGCATGAGATTCAGGGCATGAGTTTCAGGGCAGGAGATTCAGGGCAGGTGTTTCACTGCAAGAGTTTCAGGGCATGAGATTCAGGGCATGAGATTCAGGGCATGAGATTTAGTACAGGAGATTCAGTGCATGAGTTTCAGGGCATGAGTTTCAGGGCAGGCTTTGTAGGGCATGTGATTCAGGGCATGAGTTTCAGTGCATGAGTTTCAGGGCAGGAGTTTCTGGGTATGTGATTTAGGGCATGAGTTTCAGGGCATGAGATTCAGGGCTTGAGTTTCAGGGCATGAGATTCAGGGCATGAGATTCAGGGCATGAGTTTTAGGACAGGAGATTCAGGGCATGAGTTTCAGAGCAGGAGTTTCAGGGCATGTGATTCAGGGCGTGAGTTTCAGGATATGAGATTCATGGCATGAGCTTCAGTGCAGGAATTTCAGGGCATGAGATTCAGAGCATGAGTTTCAGGGTAGGTGATTCAGGGCAGGAGTTTCAGGACATGAGATTCAGGGCATGAGATTCAGGGCATGAGTTTCAGGGCAGGAGATTCAGGGCAGGTGTTTCACTGCAAGAGTTTCAGGGCATGAGATTCAGGGCATGAGTTTCAGGGAATGAGATTCAGGGCTTGAGTTTCAGGGCATGAGGTTCAGGGCATGAGTTGCAGGTCATGAGATTCAGGGCATGAGTTTCAGTCCAGGAACTTGAGGGCATGAGATTCAGTGCATGAGTTTCAGTGCATGAGTTTCAGGGCAGGAGTTTCAGGGTATGTGATTTAGGGCATGAGTTTCAGGGCATGAGGTTCAGGGCATGAGTTTCAGGGCATGAGATTCAGGGCATGAGTTTCAGTGCAGGAACTTGAGGGCATGAGATTCAGTGCACGAGTTTCAGAGCATGAGATTCAGGGCATGAGATTCAGGGCATGATTTTCAGGGCAGGAGATTCAGGACAGGTGTTTCAGGGCATGAGATTCAGGGCATGAGTTTCAGGACAGGAGATTCAGGGCATGAGTTTCAGGGCATGAGTTTCAGGGCAGGAGTTTCAGGGCATGTGATTCAGGCGTGAGTTTCAGGATATGAGATTCATGGCATGAGTTTCAGTGCAGGAGTTTCAGGGCATGAGATTCAGGGCATGAGTTTCAGGGCAGGTGATTCAGGGCAGGAGTTTCAGGACATGAGATTAAGGGCATGAGTTTCAGTGCAGGAACTTGAGGTCATGAGATTCAGTGCACGACTTTCAGAGCGTGAGATTCAGGGCATGAGATTCAGGGCATGAGTTTTAGGACAGGAGATTCAGGACATGAGTTTCAGGGCATGAGTTTCAGGGCATGAGTTTCAGGGCAGGAGTTTTAGGGCATGAGTTTCAGTGCATGAGTTTTAGGGCAGGAGTTTCAGGGTATGTGAATAAAGCATGAGTTTCAGGGAATGAGATTCAGGGCTTGAGTTTCAGGGCATGAGGTTCAGGGCATGAGTTTCAGGTCATGAGATTCAGGGCAGGAGTTTTAGGGCATGTGATTCAGGGCATGAGTTTCAGTGCATGCGTTTCAGGGCAGGAGTTTCAGGGTAAGTGATTTAGGGCATGAGTTTCAGGGCATGAGATTCAGGGCTTGAGTTTCAGGACATGTGTTTCAGGGCATGAGTTTCAGAGCAGGAGTTTCAGGGCATGTGATTCAGGGCGTGAGTTTCAGGATATGAGATTCATGGCATGAGCTTCAGTGCAGGAATTTCAGGGCATGAGATTCAGAGCATGAGTTTCAGGGTAGGTGATTCAGGGCAGGAGTTTCAGGACATGAGATTCAGGGCATGAGATTCAGGGCATGACTTTCAGGGCAGGAGATTCAGGGCAGGTGTTTCACTGCAAGAGTTTCAGGGCATGAGATTCAGGGCATGAGATTCAGGGCATGAGATTTAGTACAGGAGATTCAGTGCATGAGTTTCAGGGCATGAGTTTCAGGGCAGGCTTTGTAGGGCATGTGATTCAGGGCATGAGTTTCAGTGCATGAGTTTCAGGGCAGGAGTTTCTGGGTATGTGATTTAGGGCATGAGTTTCAGGGCATGAGATTCAGGGCTTGAGTTTCAGGGCATGAGGTTCAGGGCATGAGTTTCAGGTCATGAGATTCAGGGCATGAGTTTCAGTCCAGGAACTTGAGGGCATTAGATTCAGTGCATGAGTTTCAGAGCATGAGATTCAGGGCATGAAATTCAGGGTATGATTTTCAGGGCAGGAGATTCAGGGCAGGTATTTCAGTGCAGGACTTTCAGGGCATGAGATTCAGGGCATGAGATTCAGGGCATGAGTTTAAGGGCATGAGTTTCAGGGCATAAGTTTCAGGACATGAGTTTCAGGGAATGAGATTCAGGACATGAGTTTCAGGGCATGAGTTTCAGTGCAGGAACTTGAGGGCATGAGATTCAGGGCATGAGTTTCAGGACAGGAGATTCAGGGCATGAGTTTTTGGGCATGAGTTTCAGGGCATGAGTTTCAGGGCAGAAGTTTCAGGCATGTAATTCAGGGCGTGAGTTTCAGGATATGAGATTCATGGCATGAGTTTCAGTGCAGGAGTTTCAGGGCATGAGATTCAGGGCATGAGTTTCAGGGCATGAGTTTCAGGGCAGGAGTTTCAGAGCATGTGATTCAGGGCGTGAGTTTCAGGATATGAGATTCAGAGCATGTGATTCAGGGCGTGAGTTTCAGGATATGAGATTCATGGCATGAGTTTCAGTGCAGGAGTTTCAGGGCATGAGATTCAGGGCATGAGTTTCAGGGCATGAGATTCAGGACAGCAGTTTCAAGACATGAGATTCAGGGCATGAGTTTCAGTGCATGAGTTTGAGGGCAGGAGTTTCAAGGCATGAGATTCAGGGCATGAGTTTCAGTGCATGAGTTTGAGGGCAGGAGTTTCAGGGCATGAGATTCAGGGCATGAGTTTCAGGGCATGAGATTCAGGGCAGGTATTTCAGGGCATGTAATTCAGGGCATGAGTTTCTGGGCAGATGATTCAGGGCAGGAGTTTTAGGGCATGTGATTCAGGGCATGAGTTTCAGTGCATGAGTTTCAGGGCAGGAGTTTCAGGGTATGTGATTTAGGGCATGAGTTTCAGGGCATGAGGTTCAGGGCATGACTTTCAGGGCATGAGATTCAGGGCATGAGTTTCAGTGCAGGAACTTGAGGGCATGAGATTCAGTGCACGAGTTTCAGAGCATGAGATTCAGGGCATGAGATTCAGGGCATGATTTTCAGGGCAGGAGATTCAGGGCAGGTGTTTCAGGGCATGAGATTCAGGGCATGAGTTTCAGGGCAGGAGATTCAGGGCATGAGTTTCAGGGCATGAGTTTCAGGACAGGAGTTTCAGGGCATGTGATTCAGGGCGTGAGTTTCAGGATATGAGATTCATGGCATGAGTTTCAGTGCAGGAGTTTCAGGGCATGAGATTCAGGGCATGAGTTTCAGGGTAGGTGATTCAGGGCAGGAGTTTCAGGACATGAGATTCAGGGCATGAGTTTCAGTGCAGGAACTTGAGGTCATGAGATTCAGTGCACGACTTTCAGAGCGTCAGATTCAGGGCATGAGATTCAGGGCATGAGTTTCAGGGCATGAGTTTCAGGGCATGAATTTCAGGGCAGGAGTTTTAGGGCATGAGTTTCAGGGATGAGATTCAGGGCTTGAGTTTCAGGGCATGAGGTTCAGGGCATGAGTTTCAGGTCATGAGATTCAGGGCATGAGTTTCAATCCAGGAACTTGAGGGCATGAGATTCAGTGCATGAGTTTCAGAGCATGAGATTCAGGGCATGATTTTCAGGGCAGGAGATTCAGGGCAGGTGTTTCAGTGCAGGAGTTTCAGGGCATGAGATTCAGGGCATGAGATTCAGGGCATGAGTTTTAGGACAGAAGATTCAGGTCATGAGTTTCAGGGCATGAGTTTCAGGGCAGGAGTTTCAGGGCAGGAGTTTTAGGGCATGAGTTTCAGTGCATGAGTTTCAGGGCAGGAGTTTCAGGGTATGTGATTTAGGGCATGAGTTTCAGGGCATGAGATTCAGGGCTTGAGTTTCAGGGCATGAGGTTCAGGGCATGAGTTTCAGGTCATGAGATTCAGGGCATGAGTTTAAGTCCAGGAACTTGAGGGCATGAGATTCAGTGCATGAGTTTCAGAGCATGAGATTCAGGGCATGAGATTCAGTGCATGATTTTCAGGGCAGGAGATTCAGAGCAGGTGTTTCAGTGCAGGAGTTTCAGGGCATGAGATTCAGGGCATGAGATTCAGGGCATGAGTTTCAGGGCATGAGTTTCAGGGCAGGAGTTTCAGAGCATGTGATTCAGGGCGTGAGTTTCAGGATATGAGATTCAGAGCATGTGATTCAGGGCGTGAGTTTCAGGATATGAGATTCATGGCATGAGTTTCAGTGCAGGAGTTTTAGGGCATGAGATTCAGGGCATGAGTTTCAGGGCATGAGATTCAGGACAGCAGTTTCAAGACATGAGATTCAGGGCATGAGTTTCAGTGCATGAGTTTGAGGGCAGGAGTTTCAAGGCATGAGATTCAGGGCATGAGTTTCAGTGCATGAGTTTGAGGGCAGGAGTTTCAGGGCATGAGATTCAGGGCATGAGTTTCAGGGCATGAGATTCAGGGCAGGTATTTCAGGGCATGTAATTCAGGGCATGAGTTTCTGGGCAGATGATTAAGGGCAGGAGTTTTAGGGCATGTGATTCAGGGCATGAGTTTCAGTGCATGAGTTTCAGGGCAGGAGTTTCAGGGTATGTGATTTAGGGCATGAGTTTCAGGGCATGAGGTTCAGGGCATGAGTTTCAGGGCATGAGATTCAGGGCATGAGTTTCAGTGCAGGAACTTGAGGGCATGAGATTCAGTGCACGAGTTTCAGAGCATGAGATTCAGGGCATGAGATTCAGGGCATGATTTTCAGGGCAGGAGATTCAGGGCAGGTGTTTCAGGGCATGAGATTCAGGGCATGAGTTTCAGGGCAGGAGATTCAGGGCATGAGTTTCAGGGCATGAGTTTCAGGACAGGAGTTTCAGGGCATGTGATTCAGGGCGTGAGTTTCAGGATATGAGATTCATGGCATGAGTTTCAGTGCAGGAGTTTCAGGGCATGAGATTCAGGGCATGAGTTTCAGGGTAGGTGATTCAGGGCAGGAGTTTCAGGACATGAGATTCAGGGCATGAGTTTCAGTGCAGGAACTTGAGGTCATGAGATTCAGTGCACGACTTTCAGAGCGTGAGATTCAGGGCATGAGATTCAGGGCATGAGTTTTAGGACAGGAGATTCAGGGCATGAGTTTCAGGGCATGAGTTTCAGGGCATGAATTTCAGGGCAGGAGTTTTAGGGCATGAGTTTCAGGGATGAGATTCAGGGCTTGAGTTTCAGGGCTTGAGGTTCAGGGCATGAGTTTCAGGTCATGAGATTCAGGGCATGAGTTTCAATCCAGGAACTTGAGGGCATGAGATTCAGTGCATGAGTTTCAGAGCATGAGATTCAGGGCATGATTTTCAGGGCAGGAGATTCAGGGCAGGTGTTTCAGTGCAGGAGTTTCAGGGCATGAGATTCAGGGCATGAGATTCAGGGCATGAGTTTTAGGACAGGAGATTCAGGTCATGAGTTTCAGGGCATGAGTTTCAGGGCAGGAGTTTCAGGGCAGGAGTTTTAGGGCATGAGTTTCAGTGCATGAGTTTCAGGGCAGGAGTTTCAGGGTATGTGATTTAGGGCATGAGTTTCAGGGCATGAGATTCAGGGCTTGAGTTTCAGGGCATGAGGTTCAGGGCATGAGTTTCAGGTCATGAGATTCAGGGCATGAGTTTCAGTCCAGGAACTTGAGGGCATGAGATTCAGTGCATGAGTTTCAGAGCATGAGATTCAGGGCATGAGATTCAGTGCATGATTTTCAGGGCAGGAGATTCAGAGCAGGTGTTTCAGTGCAGGAGTTTCAGGGCATGAGATTCAGGGCATGAGATTCAGGGCATGAGTTTCAGGGCATGAGTTTCAGGGCAGGAGTTTCAGAGCATGTGATTCAGGGCGTGAGTTTCAGGATATGAGATTCAGAGCATGTGATTCAGGGCGTGAGTTTCGGGATATGAGATTCATGGCATGAGTTTCAGTGCAGGAGTTTCAGGGCATGAGATTCAGGGCATGAGTTTCAGTGCATGATTTTGAGGGCAGGAGTTTCAAGGCATGAGATTCAGGGCATGAGTTTCAGTGCATGAGTTTGAGGGCAGGAGTTTCAGGGCATGAGATTCAGGGCATGAGTTTCAGGGCATGAGATTCAGGGCAGGTATTTCAGGGCATGTAATTCAGGGCATGAGTTTCTGGGCAGATGATTCAGGGCAGAAGTTTTAGGGCATGTGATTCAGGGCATGAGTTTCAGTGCATGAATTTCAAGGCAGGAGTTTCAGGGTATGTGATTTAGGGCATGAGATTCAGGGATAGAGTTTCAAGGCATGAGGTTCAGGACATGAGATTCAGGGCATGAGATTCAGGGCATGTGTTTCAGTGCAGGAACTTGAGGGCATGAGATTCAGGGCATGAGATTCAGGGCATGAGTTTCAGGACAGGAGATTCAGGGCATGAGTTTCAGGGCATGAGTTTCAGGGCATGAGGTTCAGGACATGATTTTCAGTGCAGGAGATTCAGGGCAGGTGCTTCAGTGCAGGAGTTTCAGGGCATGAGATTCAGGGCATGAGATTCAGGGCATGAGTTTCAGGACAGGAGATTCAGGGCATGAGTTTCAGGGCATGAGTTTCAGGGCAGGAGTTTCAGGGCATGTGATTCAGGGCGTGAGTTTCAGGATATGAGATTCATGGCATGAGTTTCAATGCAGGAGTTTCAGGGCATGAGATTCAGGGCATGAGTTTCAGGGCAGGAACTTGAGGGCATGAGATTCAGTGCACGAGTTTCAGAGCATGAGATTCAGGGCATGAGATTCAGGGCATGATTTTCAGGGCAGGAGATTCAGGGCAGGTGTTTCAGTGCAGGAGTTTCAGGGCATGAGATTCAGGGCATGAGATTCAGGGCATGAGTTTCAGGACAGGAGATTCGGGGCATGAGTTTCAGGGCATGAGTTTCAGGGCAGGAGTTTCAGGGCATGTGATTCAGGGCGTGAGTTTCAGGATATGAGATTCATGGCATGAGCTTCAGTGCAGGAGTTTCAGGGCATGAGTTTCAGGGTAGGTGATTCAGGGCAGGAGTTTCAGGACATGAGATTCAGGGCATCAGTTTCAGTGCAGGAACTTGAGGTCATGAGATTCAGTGCACGAGTTTTAGAACGTGAGATTCAGGGCATGAGATTCAGGGCATGAGTTTTAGGACAGGAGATTCAGGGCATGAGTTTCAGGGCATGAGTTTCAGGGCATGAGTTTCAGGGCAGGAGTTTTAGGGCAGGAGTTTCAGGGTATGTGATTTAGGGCATGAGTTTCAGGGCATGAGATTCAGGGCTTGAGTTTCAGGGCATGAGGTTCAGGGCATGAGTTTCAGGTCATGAGATTCAGGGCATGAGTTTCAGTCCAGGAACTTGAGGGCATGAGATTCAGTGCATGAGTTTCAGAGCATGAGATTCAGGGCATGAGATTCAGGGCATGATTTTCAGGGCAGGAGATTTAGGGCATGTGTTTCAGTGCAGGAGTTTCAGGGCATGAGATTCAGGGCATGAGATTCAGGGCATGAGTTTCAGGACAGGAGATTCAGGGCATGAGTTTCAGGGCATGAGTTTCAAGGCAGGAGTTTCAGAGCATGTGATTCAGGGCGTGAGTTTCAGGATATGAGATTCATGGCATGAGTTTCAGTGCTGGAGTTTCAGAGCATGAGATTCAGGGCATGAGTTTCAGTGCATGAGTTTGAGGGCAGGAGTTTCAAGGCATGAGATTCAGGGCATGAGTTTCAGTGCATGAGTTTGAGGGAAGGAGTTTCAGGGCATGAGATTCAGGGCATGAGTTTCAGGGCATGAGATTCAGGGCAGGTATTTCAGGGCATGTAATTCAGGGCATGAGATTCTGGGCAGATGATTCAGGGCAGGAGTTTTAGGGCATGTGATTCAGGGCATGAGTTTCAGTGCATGAGTTTCAGGGCAGGAGTTTCAGGGTATGTGATTTATGGCATGAGTTTCAGGGCATGAGATTCAGGGCTTGAGTTTCAGGGCATGAGGTTCAGGGCATGAGTTTCAGGGCATGAGTTTCAGTGCAGGAACTTGAGGGCATGAGATTCAGTGCAGGAACTTGAGGGCATGAGATTCAGTGCACGAGTTTCAGAGCATGAGATTCAGTGCATGATATTCAGGGCATGATTTTCAGGGCAGGAGATTCCGGGCAGGTGTTTCAGTTCAGGAGTTTCACGGCATGAGATTCAGGGCATGAGATCCAGGGCATGAGTTTCAGGACAGGAGATTCAGGGCATGAGTTTCAGGACATGAGTTTCAGGGCATGAGTTTCAGGGCAGGAGTTTCAGGGCATGTGATTCAGGGCGTGAGTTTCAGGATATGAGATTCATGGCATGAGTTTCAGTGCAGGAGTTTCAGGGCATGAGATTCAGAGCATGAGTTTCAGGGTAGGTGATTCAGGGCAGGATTTTCAGGGCATGAGATTCAGGGCATGAGATTCGGAGCATGAGTTTCAGGGCATGAGTTTCAGGGCATGAGTTTCAGGGCAGGAGTTTCAGGACATGAGATTCAGTGCACGAGTTTCAGAGCATGAGATTCAGGGCATCATTTTCAGGGCAGGAGATTCAGGGCAGGTGTTTCAGTGCAGGAGTTTCAGGGCATGAGATTCAGGGCATGAGATTCAGGGCATGAGTTTCAGGGCATGAGTTTCAGGGCATGACTTTCAGGGCAGGAGTTTCAGGGCATGTGATTCAGGGCGTGAGTTTCAGGATATGAGATTCATGGCATGAGTTTCTGTGCAGAAGTTTCAGGGCATGAGATTCAGGGCATGAGTTTCAGTGCATGAGTTTGAGGGCAGGAGTTTCAAGGCATGAGATTCAGGGCATGAGTTTCCGTGCATGAGTTTGAGGGCAGGAGTTTCAGGGCATGAGATTCACGGCATGAGTTTCAGGGCATGAGATTCAGGGCAGGTATTTCAGGGAATGCAATTCAGGGCATGAATTTCTGGGCAGATGATTCAGGGCACAAGTTTTAGGGCATGTGATTCAGGGCATGAGTTTCAGTGCATGAGTTTCAGGGCAGGAGTTTCAGGGTATGTGATTTAGGGCATGAGTTTCAGGGCATGAGATTCAGGGCTTGAGTTGCAGGGCATGAGGTTCAGGGCATGAGATTCAGGGCATGAGTTTCAGTGCTGGAACTTGAGGGCATGAGATTCAGTGCACGAGTTTCAGAGCATGAGATTCAGGGCATGAGATTCAGGGCAGGTGTTTCAGTGCAGGAGTTTCAGGGCATGAGATTCAGGGCATGAGATTCAGGGCATGAGTTTCAGGACAGGAGATTCAGGGCATGAGTTTCAGGGCATGAGTTTCAGGGCATGAGTTTCAGGGCAGGAGTTTCAGGGCATGTGATTCAGGGCGTGAGTTTCAGGATATGAGATTCATGGCATGAGTTTCAGTGCAGGAGTTTCAGGGCATGAGATTCAGGGCATGAGTTTTAGGACAGGAGATTCAGGGCATGAGTTTCAGGGCATGAGTTTCAGGGCATGAGTTTCAGGGCAGGAGTTTTAGGGCATGTGATTCAGGGCATGAGTTTCAGTGCATGAGTTTCAGGGCAGGATTTTCAGGGTATGTGATTTAGGGCATGAGTTTCAGGGTATGAGATTCAGGGCTTGAGTTTCAGGGCATGAGGTTCAGGGCATGAGTTACAGGTCATGAGATTCAGGGCATGAGTTTCAGTCCAGGAACTTGAGGGCATGAGATTCAGTGCATGAGTTTCAGAGCATGAGATTCAAGGCATGAGATTCAGGGCATGATTTTCAGGGCAGGAGATTCAGGGCAGGTGTTTCAGTGCAGGAGTTTCAGGGCATGAGATTCAGGGCATGAGATTCAGGGCATGAGTTTCAGGGCATGAGTTTCAGGGCAGGAGTTTCAGGGCATGTGAATCAGGGCGTGAGTTTCAGGATATGAGATTCATGGCATGACTTTCAGTGCAGGAGTTTCAGGGCATGAGTTTCAGTGCATGAGTTTGAGGGCAGGAGTTTCAAGGCATGAGATTCAGGGCATGAGTTTCAGTGCATGAGTTTGAGGGCAGGAGTTTCAGGGCATGAGATTCAGGGCATGAGTTTCAGGGCATGAGATTCAGGGCAGGTATTTCAGGGCATGTAATTCAGGGCATGAGTTTCTGGGCAGATGATTCAGAACAGAAGTTTTAGGGCATGTGATTCAGGGCATGAGTTTCAGTGCATGAATTTCAAGGCAGGAGTTTCAGGGTATGTGATTTAGGGCATGAGATTCAGGGCTTGAGTTTCAAGGCATGAAGTTCAGGACATGAGTTTCAGGTCATGAGATTCAGGGCATGAGTTTCAGTGCAGGAACTTGAGGGCATGAGATTCAGTGCACGAGTTTCAGAGCATGAGATTCAGGGCATGAGATTCAGGGCATGATTTTCAGTGCAGGAGATTCAGGGCAGGTGCTTCAGTGCAGGAGTTTCAGGGCATGAGATTCAGGGCATGAGATTCAGGGCATGAGTTTCAGGGCAGGAGTTTCAGGGCATGTGATTCAGGGCGTGAGTTTCAGAATATGAGATTCATGGCATGAGTTTCAGTGCAGGAGTTTCAGGGCATGAGATTCAGGGCATGAGTTTCAGGGCAGGAACTTGAGGGCATGAGATTCAGTGCACGAGTTTCAGAGCATGAGATTCAGGGCATGAGATTCAGGGCATGATTTTCAGGGCAGGAGATTCAGTGCAGGTGTTTCAGTGCAGGAGTTTCAGGGCATGAGATTCAGGGCATGAGATTCAGGGCATGAGTTTCAGGACAGGAGATTCAGGGCATGGGTTTCAGGGCATGAGTTTCAGGGCAGGAGTTTCAGGGCATGTGATTCAGGGCGTGAGTTTCAGGATATGAGATTCATGGCATGAGTTTCAGAGCAGGAGTTTCAGGGCATGAGTTTCAGGGTAGGTGATTCAGGGCAGGAGTTTCAGGACATGAGATTCAGGGCATGAGTTTCAGTGCAGGAACTTGAGGTCATGAGATTCAGTGCACGAGTTTCAGAGCATGAGATTCAGGGCATGAGATTCAGGGCATGAGTTTCAGGGCAGGAGATTCAGGGCAGGTGTTTCACTGCAAGAGTTTCAGGGCATGAGAGTCAGGGCATGAGTTTCAGGGCATGAGATTTAGTACAGGAGATTCAGTGCATGAGTTTCAGGGCATGAGTTTCAGGGCAGGAGTTGTAGGGCATGAGTTTCAGGGCATGAGATTCAGGGCATGAGTTTCAGGACAGGAGATTCAGGGCATGAGTTTCAGGGCATGAGTTTCAGGGCAGGAGTTTCAGGGCATGAGATTCAGGGCATGAGTTTCAGGACAGGAGATTCATGGCATGAGTTTCAGTGCAGGAGTTTCAGGGCATGAGTTTCAGGGTAGGTGATTCAGGGCAGGAGTTTCAGGACATGAGATTCAGGGCATGAGTTTCAGTGCAGGAACTTGAGGTCATGAGATTCAGTGCACGAGTTTCAGAACGTGAGATTCAGGGCATGAGATTCAGGGCATGAGTTTTTGGACAGGAGATTCAGCGCATGAGTTTCAGGGCAGGAGTTTCAGGGCATGAGATTCAGGGCATGAGTTTCAGAGCATGAGATTCAGGGCATGAGATTCAGTGCATGATTTTCAGGGCAGGAGATTCAGAGCAGGTGTTTCAGTGCAGGAGTTTCAGGGCATGAGATTCAGGGCATGAGATTCAGGGCATGAGTTTCAGGGCATGAGTTTCAGGGCAGGAGTTTCAGGGCATGTGATTCAGGGCGTGAGTTTCAGGATATGAGATTCATGGCATGAGTTTCAGTGCAGGAGTTTCAGGGCATGAGATTCAGGGCATGAGTTTCAGGGCATGAGTTTCAGGGCAGGAGTTTTAGGGCATGAGTTTCAGTGCATGAGTTTCAGGGCAGGAGTTTCAAGGTATGTGATTTAGGGCATGAGTTTCAGGGCATGAGATTCAGGGCTTGAGTTTCAGGGCATGAGGTTCAGGGCATGAGTTTCAGGTCATGAGATTCAGGGCATGAGTTTCAGTCCAGGAACTTTAGGGCATGAGATTCAGTGCATGAGTTTCAGAGCATGAGATTCAGGGCATGAGATTCAGTGCATGATTTTCAGGGCAGGAGATTCAGGGCAGGTGTTTCAGTGCAGGAGTTTCAGGGCATGAGATTCAGACATGAGATGCAGGGCATGAGTTTCAGGGCATGAGTTTCAGGGCATGAGTTTCAGGGCAGGAGTTTCAGAGCATGTGATTCAGGGCGTGAGTTTCAGGATATGAGATTCATGGCATGAGTTTCAGTGCAGGAGTTTCAGGGCATGAGATTCAGGGCATGAGTTTCAGTGCATGAGTTTGAGGGCAGGAGTTTCAAGGCATGAGATTCAGGTCATGAGTTTCAGTGCATGAGTTTGGGGGAAGGAGTTTCAGGGCATGAGATTCAGGACATGAGTTTCAGGGCATGAGATTCGGGGCAGGTATTTCAGGGCATGTAATTCAGGGCATGAGATTCTGGGCAGATGATTCACGGCAGGAGTTTTAGGGCATGTGATTCAGGGCATGAGTTTCAGGGCATGAGATTCAGGGCATGAGTTTCAGTGCAGGAACTTGAGGGCATGCAATTCAGTGCACGAGTTTCAGAGCATGAGATTCAGGGCATGAGATTCAGGGCATGATTTTCAGGGCAGGAGATTCAGGGCAGGTGTTTCAGGGCATGAGATTCAGGGCATGAGTTTCAGGACAGGAGATTCAGGGCATGAGTTTCAGGGATGAGTTTCAGGGCAGTAGTTTCAGGGCATGTGATTCAGGGCGTGAGTTTCAGGATATGAGATTCATGGCATGAGTTTCAGTGCAGGAGTTTCAGGGCCTGAGATTCAGGGCATGAGTTTCAGGGTAGGTGATTCAGGGCAGGAGTTTCAGGACATGAGATTCAGGGCATGAGTTTCAGTGCAGGAAATTGAGGTCATGAGATTCAGTGCACGAGTTTCAGAGCGTGAGATTCAGGGCATGAGATTCAGGGCATGATTTTCAGGGCAGGAGATTCAGGGCAGGTGTTTCAGTGCAGGAGTTTCAGGGCATGAGATTCAGGGCATGAGATTCAGGGCATGAGTTTTAGGACAGGAGATTCAGGGCATGAGTTTCAGGGCATGAGTTTCAGGGAAGGAGTTTTAGGGCATGTGATTTAGGGCATGAGTTTCAGTGCATGAGTTTCAGGGCAGGAGTTTCAGGGTATGTGATTTAGGGCATGAGTTTCAGGGCATGAGATTCAGGGCTTGAGTTTCAGGGCATGAGATTCAGGGCTTGAGTTTCAGGGCATGAGGTTCAGGGCATGAGTTTCAGGTCATGAGATTCAGGGCATGAGTTTCAGTCCAGGAACTTGCAGGCATGAGATTCAGTGCATGAGTTTCAGAGCATGAGATTCAGGGCATGAGAATCAGGGCTTGATTTTCAGGGCAGGAGATTCAGGGCAGGTGTTTCAGTGCAGGAGTTTCAGGGCATGAGATTCAGGGCATGAGATTCAGGGCATGAGTTTCAGGGCATGAGTTTCAGGCCATGAGTTTCAGGGCAGGAGTTTCGGGGCATGTGATTCAGGGCGTGAGTTTCAGGATATGGGATTCATGGCATGAGTTTCAGTGAAGGAGTTTCAGGGCATGAGATTCAAGGCATGAGTTTCAGTGCATGAGTTTGAGGGCAGGAGTTTCAAGGCATGAGATTCAGGGCATGAGTTTCAGTGCATGACTTTGAGGGCAGGAGTTTCAGGGCATGAGATTCAGGGCATGAGTTTCAGGGCATGAGATTCAGGGCTGGTATTTCAGGGCATGTAATTCAGGGCATGAGTTTCTGGGCAGATGATTCAGGGCAGAAGTTTTAGGGCATGTGATTCAGGGCATTAGTTTCAGTGCATGAGTTTCAGGGCAGGAGTTTCAGGGTATGTGATTTAGGGCATGAGTTTCAAGGCATGAGATTCAGGGCTTGAGTTTCAGGGCATGAGTTTCAGGGCATGAGATTCAGGGCATGAGTTTCAGTGCAGGAACTTGAGGGCATGAGATTCAGTGCACGAGTTTCAGAGCATGAGATTCAGGGCATGAGATTCAGGGCATGATTTTCAGGGCAGGAGATTCAGGGCAGGTGTTTCAGTGCAGGAGTTTCAGGGCATGAGATTCAGGGCATGAGATTCAGGGCATGAGTGTCAGGACAGGAGATTCAGGGCATGAGTTTCAGGGCATGAGTTTCAAGGCATGAGTTTCAGGGCAGGAGTTTCAGGATATGAGATTCATGGCATGAGTTTCAGTGCAGGAGTTTCAGGGTATGTGATTTAGGGCATGAGTTTCCGGGCATGAGATTCAGGGCTTGAGTTTCAGGGCATGAGGTTCAGGGCATGAGTTTCAGGTCATGAGATTTAGGGCATGAGTTTCAGTCCAGGAACTTGAGGGCATGAGATTCAGTGCATGAGTTTCAGAGCATGTGATTCAGGGCGTGAGTTTCAGGATATGAGATTCAAGGCATGAGTTTCAGTGCAGGAGATTCAGTGCATGAGATTCAGGGCATGAGTTTCATTGCATGAGTTTGAGGGCAGGAGTTTCAAGGCATGAGATTCAGGGCATGAGTTTCAGTGCATGAGTTTGAGGGAAGGAGTTTCAGGGCATGAGATTCAGGGCATGAGTTTCAGGGCATGAGATTCAGGGCAGGTATTTCAGGGCATGTAATTCAGGGCATGAGTTTCTGGGCAGATGATTCAGGGCAGGAGTTTTAGGGCATGTGATTCAGGGCATGAGTTTCAGTGCATGAGTTTCAGGGCAGGAGTTTCAGGGTATGTGATTTAGGGCATGAGTTTCAGGGCAAGAGATTCAGGGCATGAGTTTCAGGGCATGAGTTTCAGGGCATGAGTTTCAGGGCAGGAGTTTCAGGGCATGTGATTCAGGGCGTGAGTTTCAGGATATGAGATTCATGGCATGAGTTTCAGTGCAGGAGTTACAGGGCATGAGATTCAGAGCATGAGTTTCAGGGTAGGTGATTCAGGGCAGGAGTTTCAGGACATGAGATTCAGGGCATGAGTTTCAGTGCAGGAACTTGAGGGCATGAGATTCATGTGCACGAGTTTCAGAGCATGAGATTCAGGGCATGAGATTCAGGGCATGATTTTCAGGGCAGCAGATTCAGGGCAGGTGTTTCAGTGCAGGAGTTTCAGGGCATGAGATTCAGGGCATGAGATTCAGGGCATGAGTTTCAGGACAGGAGATTCAGGGCATGAGTTTCAGGGCATGAGTTTCAGGGTATGAGTTTCAGGGCAGGTGATTCAGAGCATGAGTTTCAGGACATGAGATTCAGGGCATGAGTTTCAGTGCAGGAACTTGAGGTCATGAGATTCAGTGCACGAGTTTCAGAGCATGAGATTCAGGGCATGAGATTCAGGGCATGAGTTTCAGGGCAGGAGATTCATGGCAGGTGTTTCACTGCAAGAGTTTCAGGGCATGAGATTCAGGGCATGAGATTCAGGGCATGATTTTCAGGGCATGAGATTCAGGGCATGAGATTCAGGGCATGAGTTTAAGGGCATGAGTTTCAGGGCATAAGTTTCTGGACATGAGTTTCAGGGAATGAGATTCAGGACATGAGTTTCAGGGCATGAGTTTCAGTGCAGGAACTTGAGGGCATGAGATTCAGGGCATGAGTTTCAGGACAGGAGATTCAGGGCATGAGTTTCAGGGCATGAGTTTCAGGGCATGAGTTTCAGGGCAGGAGTTTCAGGGCATGTAATTCAGGGCGTGAGTTTCAGGATATGAGATTCATGGTATGAGTTTCAGTGCAGGAGTTTCAGGGCATGAGATTCAGGGCATGAGTTTCAGGATATGAGATTCATGGCATGAGTTTCAGTGCAGGAGTTTAAGGGCATGAGATTCAGGGCATGAGTTTTAGGACAGGAGATTCAGGGCATGAGTTTCAGGGCAGGAGTTTCAGGGCAGGAGTTTTAGGGCATGAGTTTCAGTGCATGAGTTTCAGTGCATGAGTTTCAGGGCAGGAGTTTCAGGGTATGTGATTTAGGGCATGAGTTTCAGGGCAAGAGATTCAGGGCATGAGTTTCAGGGCATGAGTTTCAGGGCATGAGTTTCAGGGCAGGAGTTTCAGGGCATGTGATTCAGGGCGTGAGTTTCAGGATATGAGATTCATGGCATGAGTTTCAGTGCAGGAGTTACAGGGCATGAGATTCAGAGCATGAGTTTTCAGGGTAGGTGATTCAGGGCAGGAGTTTCAGGACATGAGATTCAGGGCATGAGTTTCAGTGCAGGAACTTGAGGGCATGAGATTCATGTGCACGAGTTTCAGAGCATGAGATTCAGGGCATGAGATTCAGGGCATGATTTTCAGGGCAGCAGATTCAGGGCAGGTGTTTCAGTGCAGGAGTTTCAGGGCATGAGATTCAGGGCATGAGATTCAGGGCATGAGTTTCAGGACAGGAGATTCAGGGCATGAGTTCAGGGCATGAGTTTCAGGGTATGCAGTTTCAGGGCAGGTGATTCAGAGCATGAGTTTCAGGACATGAGATTCAGGGCATGAGTTTCAGTGCAGGAACTTGAGGTCATGAGATTCAGTGCACGAGTTTCAGAGCATGAGATTCAGGGCATGAGATTCAGGGCATGAGTTTCAGGGCAGGAGATTCATGGCAGGTGTTTCACTGCAAGAGTTTCAGGGCATGAGATTCAGGGCATGAGATTCAGGGCATGATTTTCAGGGCATGAGATTCAGGGCATGAGATTCAGGGCATGAGTTTAAGGGCATGAGTTTCAGGGCATAAGTTTCTGGACATGAGTTTCAGGGAATGAGATTCAGGACATGAGTTTCAGGGCATGAGTTTCAGTGCAGGAACTTGAGGGCATGAGATTCAGGGCATGAGTTTCAGGACAGGAGATTCAGGGCATGAGTTTCAGGGCATGAGTTTCAGGGCATGAGTTTCAGGGCAGGAGTTTCAGGGCATGTAATTCAGGGCGTGAGTTTCAGGATATGAGATTCATGGTATGAGTTTCAGTGCAGGAGTTTCAGGGCATGAGATTCAGGGCATGAGTTTCAGGATATGAGATTCATGGCATGAGTTTCAGTGCAGGAGTTTAAGGGCATGAGATTCAGGGCATGAGTTTTAGGACAGGAGATTCAGGGCATGAGTTTCAGGGCAGGAGTTTCAGGGCAGGAGTTTTAGGGCATGAGTTTCAGTGCATGAGTTTCAGGGCAGGAGTTTCAGGGTATGTGATTTAGGGCATGAGTTTCAGGGCATGAGATTCAGGGCTTGAGTTTCAGGGCATGAGGTTCAGGGCATGAGTTTCAGGTCATGAGATTCAGGGCATGAGTTTCAGTCCAGGAACTTGAAGGCATGAGATTCAGTGCATGAGTTTCAGAGCATGAGATTCAGGGCATGAGATTCAGTGCATGATTTTCAGGGCAGGAGATTCAGAGCAGGTGTTTCAGTGCAGGAGTTTCAGGGCATGAGATTCAGGGCATGAGATTCAGGGCATGAGTTTCAGGGCATGAGTTTCAGGGCAGGAGTTTCAGAGCATGTGATTCAGGGCGTGAGTTTCAGGATATGAGATTCAGAGCATGTGATTCAGGGCGTGAGTTTCAGGATATGAGATTCATGGCATGAGTTTCAGTGCAGGAGTTTCAGGGCATGAGATTCAGGGCATGAGTTTCAGTGCATGAGTTTGAGGGCAGGAGTTTCAAGGCATGAGATTCAGTGCATGAGTTTCAGTGCATGAGTTTGAGGGAAGGTGTTTCAGGGCATGAGATTCAGGGGCATGAGTTTCAGGGCATGAGATCAGGGCAGGTATTTCAGGGCATGTAATTCAGGGCATGAGATTCTGGGCATATGATTCAGGGCTGGAGTTTTAGGGCATGTGATTCAGGGCATGAGTTTCAGTGCATGAGTTTCAGGGCATGAGTTTTAGGGCAGGAGTTTCAGGGTATGTGATTTAGGGCATGAGTTTCAGGGAATGAGATTCAGGGCTTGAGTTTCAGGGCATGAGGTTCAGGGCATGAGTTTCAGGTCATGAGATTCAGGGCATGAGTTTCAGTCCAGGAACTTGAGGGCATGAGATTCAGTGCATGAGTTTCAGAGCATGAGATTCAGGGGCATGATTTTCAGGGCAGGTGTTTCAGTGCAGGAGTTTCAGGGCACGAGATTCAGGGCATGAGATTCAGGGCATGAGTTTCAGGACAGGAGATTCAGGGCATGAGTTTCAGGGCATGAGTTTCAGGGCAGGAGTTTCAGGGCATGTGATTCAGGGTGTGAGTTTTCAGGATATGAGATTCATCGCATGAGTTTCAGTGCAGGAGTTTCAGGGCATGAGATTCAGGGCATGAGTTTTAGGACAGGAGATTCAGGGCATGAGTTTCAGGGCATGAGTTTCAGGGCAGGAGTTTTAGGGCATGAGTTTCAGTGCATGAGTTTCAGGGCAGGAGTTTCAGGGTATGTGATTTAGGGCATGAGTTTCAGGGCATGAGATTCAGGGCTTGACTTTCAGGGCATGAGGTTCAGGGCATGAGTTTCAGGTCATGAGATTCAGGGCATGAGTTTCAGTCCAGGAACTTGAGGGCATGAGATTCAGTGCATGAGTTTCAGAGCATGAGATTCAGGGCATGAAATTCAGTGCATGATTTTCAGGGCAGGAGATTCAGAGCAGGTGTTTCAGTGCAGGAGTTTCAGGGCATGAGATTCAGGGCATGAGATTCAGGGCATCAGTTTCAGGGCATGAGTTTCAGGGCAGAAGTTTCAGGGCATGAGATTCAGGGCATGAGTTCAGGGCATGAGATTCAGGACAGCAGTTTCAAGGCATGAGATTCAGGGCATGAGTTTCAGTGCATGAGTTTGTGGGCAGGAGTTTCAAGGCATGAGATTCAGGGCATGAGTTTCAGTGCATGAGTTTGAGGGCAGGAGTTTCAGGGCATGAGATTCAGGGCATGAGTTTCAGGGCATGAGATTCAGGGCAGGTATTTCAGGGCATGTAATTCAGGGCATGAGTTTCTGGGCAGATGATTCAGGGCAGGAGTTTTCGGGCATGTGATTCAGGGCATGAGTTTCAGTGCATGAGTTTCAGGGCAGGAGTTTCAGGGTATGTGATTTAGGGCATGAGTTTCAGGGCATGAGGTTCAGGGCATGAGTTTCAGGGCATGAGATTCAGGGCATGAGTTTCAGGTCATGAGATTCAGGGCATGAGTTTCAGTCCAGAACTTGAGGGCATGAGATTCAGTGCATGAGTTTCAGAGCATGAGATTCAGGGCATGATTTTCAGGGCAGGTGTTTCAGTGCAGGAGTTTCAGGGCATGAGATTCAGGGCATGAGATTCAGGGCATGAGTTGCAGGACAGGAGATTCAGGGCATGAGTTTCAGGGCATGAGTTTCAGGGCAGGAGTTTCAGGGCATGTGATTCAGGGTGTGAGTTTCAGGATATGAGATTCATCGCATGAGTTTCAGTGCAGGAGTTTCAGGGCATGAGATTCAGGGCATGAGTTTTAGGACAGGAGATTCAGGGCATGAGTTTCAGGGCATGAGTTTCAGGGCAGGAGTTTCAGGGCAGGAGTTTTAGGGCATGAGTTTCAGTGCATGAGTTTCAGGGCAGGAGTTTCAGGGTATGTGATTTAGGCATGAGTTTCAGGGCATGAGATTCAGGGCTTGACTTTCAGGGCATGAGGTTCAGGGCATGAGTTTCAGGTCATGAGATTCAGGGCATGAGTTTCAGTCCAGGAACTTGAGGGCATGAGATTCAGTGCATGAGTTTCAGAGCATGAGATTCAGGGCATGAAATTCAGTGCATGATTTTCAGGGCAGGAGATTCAGAGCAGGTGTTTCAGTGCAGGAGTTTCAGGGCATGAGATTCAGGGCATGAGATTCAGGGCATCAGTTTCAGGGCATGAGTTTCAGGGCAGAAGTTTCAGGCATGAGATTCAGGGCATGATTTTCAGGGCATGAGATTCAGGACAGCAGTTTCAAGGCATGAGATTCAGGGCATGAGTTTCAGTGCATGAGTTTGTGGGCAGGAGTTTCAAGGCATGAGATTCAGGGCATGAGTTTCAGTGCATTGAGTTTGAGGGCAGGAGTTTCAGGGGCATGAGATTCAGGGCATGAGTTTCAGGGCATGAGATTCAGGGCAGGTATTTCAGGGCATGTAATTCAGGGCATGAGTTTCTGGGCAGATGATTCAGGGCAGGAGTTTTCGGGCATGTGATTCAGGGCATGAGTTTCAGTGCATGAGTTTCAGGGCAGGAGTTTCAGGGTATGTGATTTAGGGCATGAGTTTCAGGGCATGAGGTTCAGGGCATGAGTTTCAGGGCATGAGTTTCAGGGCATGAGTTTCAGTGCAGGAACTTGAGGGCATGAGATTCAGTGCACGAGTTTCAGAGCATGAGATTCAGGGCATGAGATTCAGGGCATGATTTTCAGGGCAGGAGATTCAGGTCAGGTGTTTCAGGGCATGAGATTCAGGCATGAGTTTCAGGACAGGAGATTCAGGGCATGAGTTTCAGTGCAGGAACTTGAGGGCATGAGATTCAGTGCACGAGTTTCAGAGCATGAGATTCAGGGCATGATTTTCAGGGCAGGAGATTCAGGGCAGGTGTTTCAGTGCAGGAGTTTCAGGGCATGAGATTCAGGGCATGAGATTCAGGGCATGAGTGTCAGGACAGGAGATTCAGGGCATGAGTTTCAGGGCATGAGTTTCAAGGCATGAGTTTCAGGGCAGGAGTTTCAGGATATGAGATTCATGGCATGAGTTTCAGTGCAGGAGTTTCAGGGTATGTGATTTAGGGCATGAGTTTCCGGGCATGAGATTCAGGGCTTGAGTTTCAGGGCATGAGGTTCAGGGCATGAGTTTCAGGTCATGAGATTTAGGGCATGAGTTTCAGTCCAGGAACTTGAGGGCATGAGATTCAGTGCATGAGTTTCAGAGCATGTGATTCAGGGCGTGAGTTTCAGGATATGAGATTCAAGGCATGAGTTTCAGTGCAGGAGATTCAGTGCATGAGATTCAGGGCATGAGTTTCATTGCATGAGTTTGAGGGCAGGAGTTTCAAGGCATGAGATTCAGGGCATGAGTTTCAGTGCATGAGTTTGAGGGAAGGAGTTTCAGGGCATGAGATTCAGGGCATGAGTTTCAGGGCATGAGATTCAGGGCAGGTATTTCAGGGCATGTAATTCAGGGCATGAGTTTCTGGGCAGATGATTCAGGGCAGGAGTTTTAGGGCATGTGATTCAGGGCATGAGTTTCAGTGCATGAGTTTCAGGGCAGGAGTTTCAGGGTATGTGATTTAGGGCATGAGTTTCAGGGCAAGAGATTCAGGGCATGAGTTTCAGGGCATGAGTTTCAGGGCATGAGTTTCAGGGCAGGAGTTTCAGGGCATGTGATTCAGGGCGTGAGTTTCAGGATATGAGATTCATGGCATGAGTTTCAGTGCAGGAGTTACAGGGCATGAGATTCAGAGCATGAGTTTCAGGGTAGGTGATTCAGGGCAGGAGTTTCAGGACATGAGATTCAGGGCATGAGTTTCAGTGCAGGAACTTGAGGGCATGAGATTCATGTGCACGAGTTTCAGAGCATGAGATTCAGGGCATGAGATTCAGGGCATGATTTTCAGGGCAGCAGATTCAGGGCAGGTGTTTCAGTGCAGGAGTTTCAGGGCATGAGATTCAGGGCATGAGATTCAGGGCATGAGTTTCAGGACAGGAGATTCAGGGCATGAGTTTCAGGGCATGAGTTTCAGGGTATGAGTTTCAGGGCAGGTGATTCAGAGCATGAGTTTCAGGACATGAGATTCAGGGCATGAGTTTCAGTGCAGGAACTTGAGGTCATGAGATTCAGTGCACGAGTTTCAGAGCATGAGATTCAGGGCATGAGATTCAGGGCATGAGTTTCAGGGCAGGAGATTCATGGCAGGTGTTTCACTGCAAGAGTTTCAGGGCATGAGATTCAGGGCATGAGATTCAGGGCATGATTTTCAGGGCATGAGATTCAGGGCATGAGATTCAGGGCATGAGTTTAAGGGCATGAGTTTCAGGGCATAAGTTTCTGGACATGAGTTTCAGGGAATGAGATTCAGGACATGAGTTTCAGGGCATGAGTTTCAGTGCAGGAACTTGAGGGCATGAGATTCAGGGCATGAGTTTCAGGACAGGAGATTCAGGGCATGAGTTTCAGGGCATGAGTTTCAGGGCATGAGTTTCAGGGCAGGAGTTTCAGGGCATGTAATTCAGGGCGTGAGTTTCAGGATATGAGATTCATGGTATGAGTTTCAGTGCAGGAGTTTCAGGGCATGAGATTCAGGGCATGAGTTTCAGGGCATGAGATTCAGGACAGGAGTTTCAAGGCATGAGATTCAGGGCATGAGTTTCAGTGCATGAGTTTGAGGGCAGGAGTTTCAAGGCATGAGATTCAGGGCTTGAGTTTCAGGGCATGAGGTTCAGGGCATGAGTTTCAGGGCATGAGATTCAGGGCATGAGTTTCAGGGCAGGAGATTCAGGGCAGGTGTTTCAGGGCATGAGATTCAGGGCATGAGTTTCAGGACAGGAGATTCAGGGCATGAGTGTCAGGACAGGAGATTCAGGGCATGAGTTTCAGGGCATGAGTTTCAGCGCATGAGTTTCAGGGCAGGAGTTTTAGGGCATGAGTTTCAGTGCAGGAGTTTCAGGCATGTGATTCAGGGCGTGAGTTTCAGGATATGAGATTCATGGCATGAGTTTCAGTGCAGGAGTTTAAGGGCATGAGATTCAGGGCATGAGTTTTAGGACAGGAGATTCAGGGCATGAGTTTCAGGGCAGGAGTTTCAGGGCAGGAGTTTTAGGGCATGAGTTTCAGTGCATGAGTTTCAGGGCAGGAGTTTCAGGGTATGTGATTTAGGGCATGAGTTTCAGGGCATGAGATTCAGGGCTTGAGTTTCAGGGCATGAGGTTCAGGGCATGAGTTTCAGGTCATGAGATTCAGGGCATGAGTTTCAGTCCAGGAACTTGAAGGCATGAGATTCAGTGCATGAGTTTCAGAGCATGAGATTCAGGGCATGAGATTCAGTGCATGATTTTCAGGGCAGGAGATTCAGAGCAGGTGTTTCAGTGCAGGAGTTTCAGGGCATGAGATTCAGGGCATGAGATTCAGGGCATGAGTTTCAGGGCATGAGTTTCAGGGCAGGAGTTTCAGAGCATGTGATTCAGGGCGTGAGTTTCAGGATATGAGATTCAGAGCATGTGATTCAGGGCGTGAGTTTCAGGATATGAGATTCATGGCATGAGTTTCAGTGCAGGAGTTTCAGGGCATGAGATTCAGGGCATGAGTTTCAGTGCATGAGTTTGAGGGCAGGAGTTTCAAGGCATGAGATTCAGGGCATGAGTTTCAGTGCATGAGTTTGAGGGAAGGTGTTTCAGGGCATGAGATTCAGGGCATGAGTTTCAGGTCATGAGATCAGGGCAGGTATTTCAGGGCATGTAATTCAGGGCATGAGATTCTGGGCATATGATTCAGGGCTGGAGTTTTAGGGCATGTGATTCAGGGCATGAGTTTCAGTGCATGAGTTTCAGGGCATGAGTTTTAGGGCAGGAGTTTCAGGGTATGTGATTTAGGGCATGAGTTTCAGGGAATGAGATTCAGGGCTTGAGTTTCAGGGCATGAGGTTCAGGGCATGAGTTTCAGGTCATGAGATTCAGGGCATGAGTTTCAGTCCAGGAACTTGAGGGCATGAGATTCAGTGCATGAGTTTCAGAGCATGAGATTCAGGGCATGATTTTCAGGGCAGGTGTTTCAGTGCAGGAGTTTCAGGGCACGAGATTCAGGGCATGAGATTCAGGGCATGAGTTTCAGGACAGGAGATTCAGGGCATGAGTTTCAGGGCATGAGTTTCAGGGCAGGAGTTTCAGGGCATGTGATTCAGGGTGTGAGTTTCAGGATATGAGATTCATCGCATGAGTTTCAGTGCAGGAGTTTCAGGGCATGAGATTCAGGGCATGAGTTTTAGGACAGGAGATTCAGGGCATGAGTTTCAGGGCATGAGTTTCAGGGCAGGAGTTTTAGGGCATGAGTTTCAGTGCATGAGTTTCAGGGCAGGAGTTTCAGGGTATGTGATTTAGGGCATGAGTTTCAGGGCATGAGATTCAGGGCTTAACTTTCAGGGCATGAGGTTCAGGGCATGAGTTTCAGGTCATGAGATTCAGGGCATGAGTTTCAGTCCAGGAACTTGAGGGCATGAGATTCAGTGCATGAGTTTCAGAGCATGAGATTCAGGGCATGAAATTCAGTGCATGATTTTCAGGGCAGGAGATTCAGAGCAGGTGTTTCAGTGCAGGAGTTTCAGGGCATGAGATTCAGGGCATGAGATTCAGGGCATCAGTTTCAGGGCATGAGTTTCAGGGCAGAAGTTTCAGGGCATGAGATTCAGGGCATGAGTTTCAGGGCATGAGATTCAGGACAGCAGTTTCAAGGCATGAGATTCAGGGCATGAGTTTCAGTGCATGAGTTTGTGGGCAGGAGTTTCAAGGCATGAGATTCAGGGCATGAGTTTCAGTGCATGAGTTTGAGGGCAGGAGTTTCAGGGCATGAGATTCAGGGCATGAGTTTCAGGGCATGAGATTCAGGGCAGGTATTTCAGGGCATGTAATTCAGGGCATGAGTTTCTGGGCAGATGATTCAGGGCAGGAGTTTTCGGGCATGTGATTCAGGGCATGAGTTTCAGTGCATGAGTTTCAGGGCAGGAGTTTCAGGGTATGTGATTTAGGGCATGAGTTTCAGGGCATGAGGTTCAGGGCATGAGTTTCAGGGCATGAGATTCAGGGCATGAGTTTCAGGTCATGAGATTCAGGGCATGAGTTTCAGTCCAGGAACTTGAGGGCATGAGATTCAGTGCATGAGTTTCAGAGCATGAGATTCAGGGCATGATTTTCAGGGCAGGTGTTTCAGTGCAGGAGTTTCAGGGCATGAGATTCAGGGCATGAGATTCAGGGCATGAGTTTCAGGACAGGAGATTCAGGGCATGAGTTTCAGGGCATGAGTTTCAGGGCAGGAGTTTCAGGGCATGTGATTCAGGGTGTGAGTTTCAGGATATGAGATTCATCGCATGAGTTTCAGTGCAGGAGTTTCAGGGCATGAGATTCAGGGCATGAGTTTTAGGACAGGAGATTCAGGGCATGAGTTTCAGGGCATGAGTTTCAGGGCAGGAGTTTCAGGGCAGGAGTTTTAGGGCATGAGTTTCAGTGCATGAGTTTCAGGGCAGGAGTTTCAGGGTATGTGATTTAGGGCATGAGTTTCAGGGCATGAGATTCAGGGCTTGACTTTCAGGGCATGAGGTTCAGGGCATGAGTTTCAGGTCATGAGATTCAGGGCATGAGTTTCAGTCCAGGAACTTGAGGGCATGAGATTCAGTGCATGAGTTTCAGAGCATGAGATTCAGGGCATGAAATTCAGTGCATGATTTTCAGGGCAGGAGATTCAGAGCAGGTGTTTCAGTGCAGGAGTTTCAGGGCATGAGATTCAGGGCATGAGATTCAGGGCATCAGTTTCAGGGCATGAGTTTCAGGGCAGAAGTTTCAGGGCATGAGATTCAGGGCATGATTTTCAGGGCATGAGATTCAGGACAGCAGTTTCAAGGCATGAGATTCAGGGCATGAGTTTCAGTGCATGAGTTTGTGGGCAGGAGTTTCAAGGCATGAGATTCAGGGCATGAGTTTCAGTGCATGAGTTTGAGGGCAGGAGTTTCAGGGCATGAGATTCAGGGCATGAGTTTCAGGGCATGAGATTCACGGCAGGTATTTCAGGGCATGTAATTCAGGGCATGAGTTTCTGGGCAGATGATTCAGGGCAGGAGTTTTCGGGCATGTGATTCAGGGCATGAGTTTCAGTGCATGAGTTTCAGGGCAGGAGTTTCAGGGTATGTGATTTAGGGCATGAGTTTCAGGGCATGAGGTTCAGGGCATGAGTTTCAGGGCATGAGTTTCAGGGCATGAGTTTCAGTGCAGGAACTTGAGGGCATGAGATTCAGTGCACGAGTTTCAGAGCATGAGATTCAGGGCATGAGATTCAGGGCATGATTTTCAGGGCAGGAGATTCAGGTCAGGTGTTTCAGGGCATGAGATTCAGGGCATGAGTTTCAGGACAGGAGATTCAGGGCATGAGTTTCAGGGCATGAGTTTCAGGGCAGGAGTTTCAGGGCATGTGATTCAGGGCGTGAGTTTCAGGATATGAGATTCATGGCATGAGTTTCAGTGCAGGAGATTCAGGGCATGAGATTCAGGGCATGAGTTTCAGGGTAGGTGATTCAGTGCAGGAGTTTCAAGACATGAGATTCAGGGCAGGAGTTTCAGTGCAGGAACTTGAGGTCATGAGATTCAGTGCACGACTTTCAGAGCGTGAGATTCAGGGCATGAGATTCAGGGCATGAGTTTTAGGACAGGAGATTCAGGGCATGAGTTTCAGGGCATGAGTTTCAGGGCAGGAGTTTTAGGGCATGACTTTCAGTGCATGAGTTTTAGGGCAGGAGTTTCAGGGTATGTGATTTAGGGCATGAGTTTCAGGGAATGAGATTCAGGGCTTGAGTTTCAGGGCATGAGGTTCAGGGCATGAGTTTCAGGTCATGAGATTCAGGGCATAAGTTTCAGTCCAGGAACTTGAGGGCATGAGATTCAGTGCATGAGTTTCAGTGCATGAGTTTCAGAACAGGAGTTTCAGGGTATGTGATTTAGGGCATGAGTTTCAGGGCATGAGGTTCAGGGCATGAGTTTCAGGGCATGAGATTCAGGGCATGAGTTTCAGTGCAGGAACTTGAGGGCATGAGATTCAGTGCACGAGTTTCAGAGCATGAGATTCAGGGCATGAGATTCAGGGCATGATTTTCAGGGCAGGAGATTCAGGGCAGGTGTTTCAGGGCATGAGATTCAGGGCATGAGTTTCAGGGCATGAGTTTCAGGGCAGGAGTTTCAGGGCAGGAGTTTTAGGGCATGAGTTTCAGTGCATGAGTTTCAGGGCAGGAGTTTCAGGGTATGTGATTTAGGGCATGAGTTTCAGGGCATAAAATTCAGGGCTTGAGTTTCAGGGCATGAGGTTCAGGGCATGAGTTTCAGGTCATGAGATTCAGGGCATGAGTTTCAGTCCAGGAACTTGAAGGCATGAGATTCAGTGCATGAGTTTCAGAGCATGAGATTCAGGGCATGAGATTCAGTGCATGATTTTCAGGGCAGGAGATTCAGAGCAGGTGTTTCAGTGCAGGAGTTTCAGGGCATGAGATTCAGCGCATGAGATTCAGGGCATGAGTTTCAGGGCATGAGTTTCAGGGCAGGAGTTTCAGAGCATGTGATTCAGGGCGTGAGTTTCAGGATATGAGATTCATGGCATGAGTTTCAGTGCAGGAGTTTCAGGGCATGAGATTCAGGGCATGAGTTTCAGTGCATGAGTTTGAGGGCAGGAGTTTCAAGGCATGAGATTCAGGGCATGAGTTTCAGTGCATGAGTTTGAGGGAAGGTGTTTCAGGGCATGAGATTCAGGGCATGAGTTTCAGGGCATGAGATCAGGGCAGGTATTTCAGGGCATGTAATTCAGGGCATGAGATTCTGGGCATATGATTCAGGGCTGGAGTTTTAGGGCATGTGATTCAGGGCATGAGTTTCAGTGCATGAGTTTCAGGGCATGAGTTTTAGGGCAGGAGTTTCAGGGTATGTGATTTAGGGCATGAGTTTCAGGGAATGAGATTCAGGGCTTGAGTTTCAGGGCATGAGGTTCAGGGCATGAGTTTCAGGTCATGAGATTCAGGGCATGAGTTTCAGTCCAGGAACTTGAGGGCATGAGATTCAGTGCATGAGTTTCAGAGCATGTGATTCAGGGCATGAGTTTCAGTGCATGAGTTTCAGGGCATGAGTTTTAGGGCAGGAGTTTCAGGGTATGTGATTTAGGGCATGAGTTTCAGGGAATGAGATTCAGGGCTTGAGTTTCAGGGCATGAGGTTCAGGGCATGAGTTTCAGGTCATGAGATTCAGGGCATGAGTTTCAGTCCAGGAACTTGAGGGCATGAGATTCAGTGCATGAGTTTCAGAGCATGAGATTCAGGGCATGATTTTCAGGGCAGGTGTTTCAGTGCAGGAGTTTCAGGGCATGAGATTCAGGGCATGAGATTCAGGGCATGAGTTTCAGGACAGGAGATTCAGGGCATGAGTTTCAGGGCATGAGTTTCAGGGCAGGAGTTTCAGGGCATGTGATTCAGGGTGTGAGTTTCAGGATATGAGATTCATCGCATGAGTTTCAGTGCAGGAGTTTCAGGGCATGAGATTCAGGGCATGAGTTTTAGGACAGGAGATTCAGGGCATGAGTTTCAGGGCATGAGTTTCAGGGCAGGAGTTTCAGGGCAGGAGTTTTAGGGCATGAGTTTCAGTGCATGAGTTTCAGGGCAGGAGTTTCAGGGTATGTGATTTAGGGCATGAGTTTCAGGGCATGAGATTCAGGGCTTGACTTTCAGGGCATGAGGTTCAGGGCATGAGTTTCAGGTCATGAGATTCAGGGCATGAGTTTCAGTCCAGGAACTTGAGGGCATGAGATTCAGTGCATGAGTTTCAGAGCATGAGATTCAGGGCATGAAATTCAGTGCATGATTTTCAGGGCAGGAGATTCAGAGCAGGTGTTTCAGTGCAGGAGTTTCAGGGCATGAGATTCAGGGCATGAGATTCTGGGCAGATGATTCAGGACAGGAGTTTTCGGGCATGTGATTCAGGGCATGAGTTTCAGTGCATGAGTTTCAGGGCAGGAGTTTCAGGGTATGTGATTTAGGGCATGAGTTTCAGGGCATGAGGTTCAGGGCATGAGTTTCAGGGCATGAGATTCAGGGCATGAGTTTCAGTGCAGGAACTTGAGGGCATGAGATTCAGTGCACGAGTTTCAGAGCATGAGATTCAGGGCATGAGATTCAGGGCATGATTTTCAGGGCAGGAGATTCAGGTCAGGTGTTTCAGGGCATGAGATTCAGGGCATGAGTTTCAGGACAGGAGATTCAGGGCATGTGATTCAGGGTGTGAGTTTCAGGATATGAGATTCATCGCATGAGTTTCAGTGCAGGAGTTTCAGGGCATGAGATTCAGGGCATGAGTTTTAGGACAGGAGATTCAGGGCATGAGTTTCAGGGCATGAGTTTCAGGGCAGGAGTTTCAGGGCAGGAGTTTTAGGGCATGAGTTTCAGTGCATGAGTTTCAGGGCAGGAGTTTCAGGGTATGTGATTTAGGGCATGAGTTTCAGGGCATGAGATTCAGGGCTTGACTTTCAGGGCATGAGGTTCAGGGCATGAGTTTCAGGTCATGAGATTCAGGGCATGAGTTTCAGTCCAGGAACTTGAGGGCATGAGATTCAGTGCATGAGTTTCAGAGCATGAGATTCAGGGCATGAAATTCAGTGCATGATTTTCAGGGCAGGAGATTCAGAGCAGGTGTTTCAGTGCAGGAGTTTCAGGGCATGAGATTCAGGGCATGAGATTCAGGGCATCAGTTTCAGGGCATGAGTTTCAGGGCAGAAGTTCCAGGGCATGAGATTCAGGGCATGATTTTCAGGGCATGAGATTCAGGACAGCAGTTTCAAGGCATGAGATTCAGGGCATGAGTTTCAGTGCATGAGTTTGTGGGCAGGAGTTTCAAGGCATGAGATTCAGGGCATGAGTTTCAGTGCATGAGTTTGAGGGCAGGAGTTTCAGGGCATGAGATTCAGGGCATGAGTTTCAGGGCATGAGATTCAGGGCAGGTATTTCAGGGCATGTAATTCAGGGCATGAGTTTCTGGGCAGATGATTCAGGGCAGGAGTTTTCGGGCATGTGATTCAGGGCATGAGTTTCAGTGCATGAGTTTCAGGGCAGGAGTTTCAGGGTATGTGATTTAGGGCATGAGTTTCAGGGCATGAGGTTCAGGGCATGAGTTTCAGGGCATGAGTTTCAGGGCATGAGTTTCAGTGCAGGAACTTGAGGGCATGAGATTCAGTGCACGAGTTTCAGAGCATGAGATTCAGGGCATGAGATTCAGGGCATGATTTTCAGGGCAGGAGATTCAGGTCAGGTGTTTCAGGGCATGAGATTCAGGGCATGAGTTTCAGGACAGGAGATTCAGGGCATGAGTTTCAGGGCATGAGTTTCAGGGCAGGAGTTTCAGGGCATGTGATTCAGGGCGTGAGTTTCAGGATATGAGATTCATGGCATGAGTTTCAGTGCAGGAGATTCAGGGCATGAGATTCAGGGCATGAGTTTCAGGGTAGGTGATTCAGTGCAGGAGTTTCAAGACATGAGATTCAGGGCAGGAGTTTCAGTGCAGGAACTTGAGGTCATGAGATTCAGTGCACGACTTTCAGAGCGTGAGATTCAGGGCATGAGATTCAGGGCATGAGTTTTAGGACAGGAGATTCAGGGCATGAGTTTCAGGGCATGAGTTTCAGGGCAGGAGTTTTAGGGCATGACTTTCAGTGCATGAGTTTTAGGGCAGGAGTTTCAGGGTATGTGATTTAGGGCATGAGTTTCAGGGAATGAGATTCAGGGCTTGAGTTTCAGGGCATGAGGTTCAGGGCATGAGTTTCAGGTCATGAGATTCAGGGCATAAGTTTCAGTCCAGGAACTTGAGGGCATGAGATTCAGTGCATGAGTTTCAGTGCATGAGTTTCAGAACAGGAGTTTCAGGGTATGTGATTTAGGGCATGAGTTTCAGGGCATGAGGTTCAGGGCATGAGTTTCAGGGCATGAGATTCAGGGCATGAGTTTCAGTGCAGGAACTTGAGGGCATGAGATTCAGTGCACGAGTTTCAGAGCATGAGATTCAGGGCATGAGATTCAGGGCATGATTTTCAGGGCAGGAGATTCAGGGCAGGTGTTTCAGGGCATGAGATTCAGGGCATGAGTTTCAGGGCATGAGTTTCAGGGCAGGAGTTTCAGGGCAGGAGTTTTAGGGCATGAGTTTCAGTGCATGAGTTTCAGGGCAGGAGTTTCAGGGTATGTGATTTAGGGCATGAGTTTCAGGGCATAAAATTCAGGGCTTGAGTTTCAGGGCATGAGGTTCAGGGCATGAGTTTCAGGTCATGAGATTCAGGGCATGAGTTTCAGTCCAGGAACTTGAAGGCATGAGATTCAGTGCATGAGTTTCAGAGCATGAGATTCAGGGCATGAGATTCAGTGCATGATTTTCAGGGCAGGAGATTCAGAGCAGGTGTTTCAGTGCAGGAGTTTCAGGGCATGAGATTCAGCGCATGAGATTCAGGGCATGAGTTTCAGGGCATGAGTTTCAGGGCAGGAGTTTCAGAGCATGTGATTCAGGGCGTGAGTTTCAGGATATGAGATTCATGGCATGAGTTTCAGTGCAGGAGTTTCAGGGCATGAGATTCAGGGCATGAGTTTCAGTGCATGAGTTTGAGGGCAGGAGTTTCAAGGCATGAGATTCAGGGCATGAGTTTCAGTGCATGAGTTTGAGGGAAGGTGTTTCAGGGCATGAGATTCAGGGCATGAGTTTCAGGGCATGAGATCAGGGCAGGTATTTCAGGGCATGTAATTCAGGGCATGAGATTCTGGGCATATGATTCAGGGCTGGAGTTTTAGGGCATGTGATTCAGGGCATGAGTTTCAGTGCATGAGTTTCAGGGCATGAGTTTTAGGGCAGGAGTTTCAGGGTATGTGATTTAGGGCATGAGTTTCAGGGAATGAGATTCAGGGCTTGAGTTTCAGGGCATGAGGTTCAGGGCATGAGTTTCAGGTCATGAGATTCAGGGCATGAGTTTCAGTCCAGGAACTTGAGGGCATGAGATTCAGTGCATGAGTTTCAGAGCATGTGATTCAGGGCATGAGTTTCAGTGCATGAGTTTCAGGGCATGAGTTTTAGGGCAGGAGTTTCAGGGTATGTGATTTAGGGCATGAGTTTCAGGGAATGAGATTCAGGGCTTGAGTTTCAGGGCATGAGGTTCAGGGCATGAGTTTCAGGTCATGAGATTCAGGGCATGAGTTTCAGTCCAGGAACTTGAGGGCATGAGATTCAGTGCATGAGTTTCAGAGCATGAGATTCAGGGCATGATTTTCAGGGCAGGTGTTTCAGTGCAGGAGTTTCAGGGCATGAGATTCAGGGCATGAGATTCAGGGCATGAGTTTCAGGACAGGAGATTCAGGGCATGAGTTTCAGGGCATGAGTTTCAGGGCAGGAGTTTCAGGGCATGTGATTCAGGGTGTGAGTTTCAGGATATGAGATTCATCGCATGAGTTTCAGTGCAGGAGTTTCAGGGCATGAGATTCAGGGCATGAGTTTTAGGACAGGAGATTCAGGGCATGAGTTTCAGGGCATGAGTTTCAGGGCAGGAGTTTCAGGGCAGGAGTTTTAGGGCATGAGTTTCAGTGCATGAGTTTCAGGGCAGGAGTTTCAGGGTATGTGATTTAGGGCATGAGTTTCAGGGCATGAGATTCAGGGCTTGACTTTCAGGGCATGAGGTTCAGGGCATGAGTTTCAGGTCATGAGATTCAGGGCATGAGTTTCAGTCCAGGAACTTGAGGGCATGAGATTCAGTGCATGAGTTTCAGAGCATGAGATTCAGGGCATGAAATTCAGTGCATGATTTTCAGGGCAGGAGATTCAGAGCAGGTGTTTCAGTGCAGGAGTTTCAGGGCATGAGATTCAGGGCATGAGATTCTGGGCAGATGATTCAGGGCAGGAGTTTTCGGGCATGTGATTCAGGGCATGAGTTTCAGTGCATGAGTTTCAGGGCAGGAGTTTCAGGGTATGTGATTTAGGGCATGAGTTTCAGGGCATGAGGTTCAGGGCATGAGTTTCAGGGCATGAGATTCAGGGCATGAGTTTCAGTGCAGGAACTTGAGGGCATGAGATTCAGTGCACGAGTTTCAGAGCATGAGATTCAGGGCATGAGATTCAGGGCATGATTTTCAGGGCAGGAGATTCAGGTCAGGTGTTTCAGGGCATGAGATTCAGGGCATGAGTTTCAGGACAGGAGATTCAGGGCATGAGTTTCAGGGCATGAGTTTCAGGGCAGGAGTTTCAGGGCATGTGATTCAGGGCGTGAGTTTCAGGATATGAGATTCATGGCATGAGTTTCAGTGCAGGAGATTCAGGGCATGAGATTCAGGGCATGAGTTTCAGGGTAGGTGATTCAGTGCAGGAGTTTCAAGACATGAGATTCAGGGCATGAGTTTCAGTGCAGGAACTTGAGGTCATGAGATTCAGTGCACGACTTTCAGAGCGTGAGATTCAGGGCATGAGATTCAGGGCATGAGTTTTAGGACAGGAGATTCAGGGCTTGAGTTTCAGGGCATGAGGTTCAGGGCATGAGTTTCAGGTCATGAGATTCAGGGCATGAGTTTCAGTCCAGGAACTTGAGGGCATGAGATTCAGTGCATGAGTTTCAGAGCATGAGATTCAGGGCATGATTTTCAGGGCAGGTGTTTCAGTGCAGGAGTTTCAGGGCATGAGATTCAGGGCATGAGATTCAGGGCATGAGTTTCAGGACAGGAGATTCAGGGCATGAGTTTCAGGGCATGAGTTTCAGGGCAGGAGTTTCAGGGCATGTGATTCAGGGTGTAAGTTTCAGGATATGAGATTCATCGCATGAGTTTCAGTGCAGGAGTTTCAGGGCATGAGATTCAGGGCATGAGTTTTAGGACAGGAGATTCAGGGCATGAGTTTCAGGGCATGAGTTTCAGGGCTGGAGTTTCAGGGCAGGAGTTTCAGGGTATGTGATTTAGGGCATGAGTTTCAGGGCATGAGATTCAGGGCTTGACTTTCAGGGCATGAGGTTCAGGGCATGAGTTTCAGGTCATGAGATTCAGGGCATGAGTTTCAGTCCAGGAACTTGAGGGCATGAGATTCAGTGCATGATTTTCAGAGCATGAAATTCAGGGCATGAAACTCAGTGCATGATTTTCAGGGCAGGAGATTCAGAGCAGATGTTTCAGTGCAGGAGTTTCAGGGCATGAGATTCAGGGCATGAGATTCAGGGCATCAGTTTCAGGGCATCAGTTTCAGGGCAGAAGTTTCAGAGCATGTGATTCAGGGCGTGAGTTTCAGGATATGAGATTCATGGCATGAGTTTCAGTGCAGGAGTTTCAGGGCATGAGATTCAGGGCATGAGTTTCAGTGCATGAGTTTGAGTGCAGGAGTTTCAAGGCATGAGATTCAGGGCATGAGTTTCAGTGCATGAGTTTGAGGGAAGGAGTTTCAGGGCATGAGATTCAGGGCATGAGTTTCAGGGCATGAGATCAGGGCAGGTATTTCAGGGCATGTAATTCAGGGCATGAGATTCTGGGCATATGATTCAGGGCAGGAGTTTTAGGGCATGTGATTCAGGGCATGAGATTCAGGGCATGAGTTTCAGGGCATCAGTTTCAGGGCATCAGTTTCAGGGCATGAGTTTCAGGGCAGAAGTTTCAGGGCATGAGATTCAGGGCATGAGTTTCAGGGCATGAGATTCAGGACAGCAGTTTCAAGGCATGAGATTCAGGGCATGAGTTTCAGTGCATGAGTTTGAGGGCAGGAGTTTCAAGGCATGAGATTCAGGGCATGAGTTTCAGTGCATGAGTTTGAGGGCAGGAGTTTCAGGGCATGAGATTCAGGACATGAGTTTCAGGGCATGAGATTCAGGGCAGGTATTTCAGGGCATGTAATTCAGGGCATGAGTTTCTGGGCAGATGATTCAGGGCAGGAGTTGTCGGGCATGTGATTCAGGGCATGAGTTTCAGTGCATGAGTTTCAGGGCAGGCGTTTCAGGGTATGTGATTTAGGGCATGAGTTTCAGGGTAGGTGATTCAGTGCAGGAGTTTCAAGACATGAGATTCAGGGCATGAGTTTCAGTGCAGGAACTTGAGGTCATGAGATTCAGTGCACGACTTTCAGAGCGTGAGATTCAGGGCATGAGATTCAGGGCATGAGTTTTAGGACGGGAGATTCAGGGCATGAGTTTCAGGGCATGACTTTCAGGGCAGGAGTTTTAGGGCATGACTTTCAGTGCAGGAGTTTTAGGGCAGGAGTTTCAGGGTATGTGATTTAGGGCATGAGTTTCAGGGAATGAGATTCAGGGCTTGAGTTTCAGGGCATGAGGTTCAGGGCATGAGTTTCAGGTCATGAGATTCAGGGCATGAGTTTCAGTCCAGGAACTTGAGGGCATGAGATTCAGTGCATGAGTTTCAGTGCATGAGTTTCAGGGCAGGAGTTTCAGGGTATGTGATTTAGGGCATGAGTTTCAGGGCATGAGGTTCAGGGCATGAGTTTCAGGGCATGAGACTCAGGGCATGAGTTTCAGTGCAGGAACTTGAGGGCATGAGATTCAGTGCACGAGTTTCAGAGCATGAGATTCAGGGCATGAGATTCAGGGCATGAGTTTCAGGACAGGAGATTCAGGGCATGAGATTCAGGGCATGAGTTTTAGGACAGGAGATTCAGGGCATGAGTTTCAGGGCAGGAGTTTCAGGGCAGGAGTTTTAGGGCATGAGTTTCAGTGCATGAGTTTCAGGGCAGGAGTTTCAGGGTATGTGATTTAGGGCATGAGTTTCAGGGCATAAAATTCAGGGCTTGAGTTTCAGGGCATGAGGTTCAGGGCATGAGTTTCAGGTCATGAGATTCAGGGCATGAGTTTCAGTCCAGGAACTTGAAGGCATGAGATTCAGTGCATGAGTTTCAGAGCATGAGATTCAGGGCATGAGATTCAGTGCATGATTTTCAGGGCAGGAGATTCAGAGCAGGTGTTTCAGTGCAGGAGCTTCAGGGCATGAGATTCAGGGCATGAGATTCAGGGCATGAGTTTCAGGGCATGAGTTTCAGGGCAGGAGTTTCAGAGCATGTGATTCAGGGCGTGAGTTTCAGGATATGAGATTCATGGCATGAGTTTCAGTGCAGGAGTTTCAGGGCATGAGATTCAGGGCATGAGTTTCAGTGCATGAGTTTGAGGGCAGGAGTTTCAAGGCATGAGATTCAGGGCATGAGTTTCAGTGCATGAGTTTGAGGGAAGGTGTTTCAGGGCATGAGATTCAGGGCATGAGTTTCAGGGCATGAGATCAGGGCAGGTATTTCAGGGCATGTAATTCAGGGCATGAGATTCAGGGCATATGATTCAGGGCTGGAGTTTTAGGGCATGTGATTCAGGGCATGAGTTTCAGTGCATGAGTTTCAGGGCATGAGTTTTAGGGCAGGAGTTTCAGGGTATGTGATTTAGGGCATGAGTTTCAGGGAATGAGATTCAGGGCTTGAGTTTCAGGGCATGAGGTTCAGGGCATGAGTTTCAGGTCATGAGATTCAGGGCATGAGTTTCAGTCCAGGAACTTGAGGGCATGAGATTCAGTGCATGAGTTTCAGAGCATGAGATTCAGGGCATGATTTTCAGGGCAGGTGTTTCAGTGCAGGAGTTTCAGGGCATGAGATTCAGGGCATGAGATTCAGGGCATGAGTTTCAGGACAGGAGATTCAGGGCATGAGTTTCAGGGCATGAGTTTCAGGGCAGGAGTTTCAGGGCATGTGATTCAGGGTGTGAGTTTCAGGATATGAGATTCATCGCATGAGTTTCAGTGCAGGAGTTTCAGGGCATGAGATTCAGGGCATGAGTTTTAGGACAGGAGATTCAGGGCATGAGTTTCAGGGCATGAGTTTCAGGGCAGGAGTTTCAGGGCAGGAGTTTTAGGGCATGAGTTTCAGTGCATGAGTTTCAGTGCAGGAGTTTCAGGGTATGTGATTTAGGGCATGAGTTTCAGGGCATGAGATTCAGGGCTTGACTTTCAGGGCATGAGGTTCAGGGCATGAGTTTCAGGTCATGAGATTCAGGGCATGAGTTTCAGTCCAGGAACTTGAGGGCATGAGATTCAGTGCATGAGTTTCAGAGCATGAGATTCAGGGCATGAAATTCAGTGCATGATTTTCAGGGCAGGAGATTCAGAGCAGATGTTTCAGTGCAGGAGTTTCAGGGCATGAGATTCAGGGCATGAGATTCAGGGCATCAGTTTCAGGGCATGAGTTTCAGGGCAGAAGTTTCAGAGCATGTGATTCAGGGCGTGAGTTTCAGGATATGAGATTCATGCATGAGTTTCAGTGCAGGAGTTTCAGGGCATGAGATTCAGGGCATGAGTTTCAGTGCATGACTTTGAGTGCAGGAGTTTCAAGGCATGAGATTCAGGGCATGAGTTTCAGTGCATGAGTTTGAGGGAAGGAGTTTCAGGGCATGAGATTCAGGGCATGAGTTTCAGGGCATGAGATCAGGGCAGGTATTTCAGGGCATGTAATTCAGGGCATGAGATTCAGGGCTTCAGTTTCAGGGCATGAGGTTCAGGGCATGAGTTTCAGGGCATGAGATTCAGGGCATGAGTTTCAGTGCAGGAACTTGAGGGCATGAGTTTCAGTGCACGAGTTTCAGAGCATGAGATTCAGGGCATGAGATTCAGGGCATGATTTTCAGGGCAGGAGATTCAGGGCAGGTGTTTCAGTGCAGGAGTTTCAGGGCATGAGATTCAGGGCATGAGATTCAGGGCATGAGTTTCAGGACAGGAGATTCAGGGCATGAGTTTCAGGACATGAGTTTCAGGGCATGAGTTTCAGGGCACGAGTTTCAGGGCATGTGATTCAGGGCGTGAGTTTCAGGATATGAGATTCATGGCATGAGTTTCAGTGCAGGAGTTTCAGGGCATGAGATTCAGAGCATGATTTTCAGGGTAGGTGATTCAGGGCAGGTGTTTCAGGACATGAGATTCAGGGCATGAGTTTCAGTGCAGGAACTTGAGGTCATGAGATTCAGTGCACGAGTTTCAGAGCATGAGATTCAGGGCATGAGATTCAGGGCATGAGTTTCAGGGCAGGAGATTCAGGGCAGGTGTTTCACTGCAAGAGTTTCAGGGCATGAGATTCAGGGCATGAGATTTAGTACAGGAGATTCTGTGCATGAGTTTCAGGGCATGAGTTTCAGGGCAGAAGTTGTAGGGCATGTGATTCAGGGCATGAGTTTCAGTGCATGAGTTTCAGGGCAGGACTTTCTGGGTATGTGATTTAGGGCATGAGTTTCAGGGCATGAGATTCAGGGCTTGAGTTTCAGGGCATGAGGTTCAGGCATGAGTTTCAGGTCATGAGATTCAGGGCATGAGTTTCAGGGCATGAGATTCAGGGCATGAGTTTCAGGACAGGAGATTCAGGGCATGAGTTTCAGGGCATGAGTTTCAGGGCAGGAGTTTCAGGGCATGTGATTCAGGGCGTGAGTTTCAGTATATGAGATTCATGGCATGAGTTTCAGTGCAGGAGTTTCAGGGCATGAGATTCAGGGCATGAGTTTCAGGGTAGGTGATTCAGGGCAGGAGTTTCAGGGCATGAGATTCAGGGCATGAGTTTCAGTGCAGGAACTTGAGGTCATGAGATTCAGTGCACGACTTTCAGAGCGTGAGATTCAGGGCATGAGATTCAGGGCATGAGTTTTAGGACAGGAGATTCAGGGCATGAGTTTCAGGGCATGAGTTTCAGGGCAGGAGTTTTAGGGCATGAGTTTCAGTGCATGAGTTTTAGGGCAGGAGTTTCAGGGTATGTGATTTAGGGCATGAGTTTCAAGGAATGAGATTCAGGGCTTGAGTTTCAGGGCATGAGGTTCAGGGCATGAGTTTCAGGTCATGAGATTCAGGGCATGAGTTTCAGTCCAGGAACTTGAGGGCATGAGATTCAGTGCATGAGTTTCAGAGCATGAGATTCAGGGCATGATTTTCAGGGCAGGAGATTCAGGGCAGGTGTTTCAGTGCAGGAGTTTCAGGGCATGAGATTCAGGGCATGAGATTCAGGGCATGAGTTTCAGGACAGGAGATTCAGTGCATGAGTTTCAGGGCATGAGTTTCAGGGCAGGAGTTTCAGGGCATGTGATTCAGGGCGTGAGTTTCAGGATATGAGATTCATGGCATGAGTTTCAGTGCAGGAGTTTCAGGGCATGAGATTCAGGGCATGAGTTTTAGGACAGGAGATTCAGGGCATGAGTTTCAGGGCAGGAGTTTCAGGGCAGGAGTTTTAGGGCATGAGTTTCAGTGCATGAGTTTCAGGGCAGGAGTTTCAGGGTATGTGATTTAGGGCATGAGTTTCAGGGCATGAGATTCAGGGCTTGAGTTTCAGGGCATGAGGTTCAGGGCATGAGTTTCAGGTCATGAGATTCAGGGCATGAGTTTCAGTCCAGGAACTTGAAGGCATGAGATTCAGTGCATGAGTTTCAGAGCATGAGATTCAGGGCATGAGATTCAGTGCATGATTTTCAGGGCAGTAGATTCAGAGCAGGTGTTTCAGTGCAGGAGTTTCAGGGCATGAGATTCAGGGCTTGAGATTCAGGGCATGAGTTTCAGGGCATGAGTTTCAGGGCAGGAGTTTCAGAGCATGTGATTCAGGGCGTGAGTTTCAGGATATGAGATTCATGGCATGAGTTTCAGTGCAGGAGTTTCAGGGCATGAGATTCAGGGCATGAGTTTCAGTGCATGAGTTTTAGGGCAGGAGTTTCAAGGCATGAGATTCAGGGCATGAGTTTCAGTGCATGAGTTTGAGGGAAGGAGTTTCAGGGCATGAGATTCAGGGCATGAGTTTCAGGGCATGAGATCAGGGCAGGTATTTCAGGGCATGTAATTCAGGGCATGAGATCTGGGCATATGATTCAGGGCAGGAGTTTTAGGGCATGTGATTCAGGGCATGAGTTTCAGGGCATGAGATTCAGGGCAGGTATTTCAGGGCATGTAATTCAGGGCATGAGTTTCTGGGCAGATGATTCAGGGCAGGAGTTTTAGGGCATGTGATTCAGGGCATGAGTTTCAGTGCATGAGTTTCAGGGCAGGAGTTTCAGGGTATGTGATTTAGGGCATGAGTTTCAGGGCATGAGGTTCTGGGCATGAGTTTCAGGGCATGAGATTCAGGGCATGAGTTTCAGTGCAGGAACTTGAGGGCATGAGATTCAGTGCACGAGTTTCAGAGCATGAGATTCAGGGCATGAGATTCAGGGCATGATTTTCAGGGCAGGAGATTCAGGGCAGGTGTTTCAGGGCATGACATTCAGGGCATGAGTTTCAGGACAGGAGATTCAGGGCATGAGTTTCTAGGCATGAGTTTCAGGGCAGGAGTTTCAGGGCATGTGATTCAGGGCGTGAGTTTCAGGATATGAGATTCATGGCATGAGTTTCAGTGCAGGAGTTTCAGGGCATGAGATTCAGGGCATGAGTTTCAGGGTAGGTGATTCAGGGCAGGAGTTTCAGTGCAAGAACTTGAGGTCATGAGATTCAGTGCACGACTTTCAGAGCGTGAGATTCAGGGCATGAGATTCAGGGCATGAGTTTTAGGACAGGAGATTCAGGGCATGAGTTTCAGGGAATGAGTTTCAGGGCATGAGTTTCAGGGCAGGAGTTTTAGGGCATGAGTTTCAGTGCATGAGTTTTAGGGCAGGAGTTTCAGGGTATGTGATTTAGGGCATGAGTTTCAGGGAATGAGATTCAGGGCTTGAGTTTCAGGGCATGAGGTTCAGGGCATGAGTTTCAGGTCATGAGATTCAGGGCATGAGTTTCAGTCCAGGAACTTGAGGGCATGAGATTCAGTGCATGAGTTTCAGTGCATGAGTTTCAGGGCAGGAGTTTCAGGGTATGTGATTTAGGGCATGAGTTTCAGGGCATGAGGTTCAGGGCATGAGTTTCAGGGCATGAGATTCAGGGCATGAGTTTCAGTGCAGGAACTTGAGGGCATGAGATTCAGTGCACGAGTTTCAGAGCATGAGATTCAGGCATGAGATTCAGGGCATGATTTTCAGGACAGGAGATTCAGGGCAGGTGTTTCAGGGCATGAGTTTCAGGGCATGAGTTTCAGGGCAGGAGTTTCAGGGCATGTGATTCAGGCGTGAGTTTCAGCATATGAGATTCATGGCATGAGTTTCAGTGCAGGAGTTTCAGGGCATGAGATTCAGGGCATGAGTTTCAGGGCAGGTGATTCAGGGCAGGAGTTTCAGGACATGAGATTCAGGGCATGAGTTTCAGTGCAGGAACTTGAGGTCATGAGATTCAGTGCACGACTTTCAGAGCGTGAGATTCAGGGCATGAGATTCAGGGCATGAGTTTTAGGACAGGAGATTCAGGGCATGAGTTTCAGGGTACGAGTTTCAGAGCATGAGATTCAGGGCATGAGATTCAGTGCATGATTTTCAAGCATGAGATTCAGGGCAGGTGTTTCAGTGCAGGAGTTTCAGGGCATGAGATTCAGGGCATGAGATTCAGGGCATGAGTTTCAGGACAGGAGAATCAGGGCATGAGTTTCAGGGCATGAGTTTCAGGGCAGGAGTTTCAGGGCATGTGATTCAGGGCGTGAGTTTCAGGATATGAGATTCATGGCATGAGTTTCAGTGCAGGAGTTTCAGGGCATGAGAATCAGGGCATGAGTTTCAGGGCAGAAGTTGTAGGGCATGTGATTCAGGGCATGAGTTTCAGTGCATGAGTTTCAGGGCAGGACTTTCTGGGTATGTGATTTAGGGCATGAGTTTCAGGGCATGAGATTCAGGGCTTGAGTTTCAGGGCATGAGGTTCAGGGCATGAGTTTCAGATCATGAGATTCAGGGCATGAGTTTCAGGGCATGAGATTCAGGGCATGAGTTTCAGGACAGGAGATTCAGGGCATGAGTTTCAGGGCATGAGTTTCAGGGCAGGAGTTTCAGGGCATGTGATTCAGGGCGTGAGTTTCAGTATATGAGATTCATGGCATGAGTTTCAGTGCAGGAGTTTCAGGGCATGAGATTCAGGGCATGAGTTTCAGGGTAGGTGATTCAGGGCAGGAGTTTCAGGACATGAGATTCAGGGCATGAGTTTCAGTGCAGGAACTTGAGGTCATGAGATTCAGTGCACGACTTTCAGAGCGTGAGATTCAGGGCATGAGATTCAGGGCATGAGTTTTAGGACAGGAGATTCAGGGCATGAGTTTCAGGGCATGAGTTTCAGGGCATGAGTTTCAGGGCAGGAGTTTTAGGGCATGAGTTTCAGTGCATGAGTTTTAGGGCAGGAGTTTCAGGGTATGTGATTTAGGGCATGAGTTTCAAGGAATGAGATTCAGGGCTTGAGTTTCAGGGCATGAGGTTCAGGGCATGAGTTTCAGGTCATGAGATTCAGGGCATGAGTTTCAGTCCAGGAACTTGAGGGCATGAGATTCAGTGCATGAGTTTCAGAGCATGAGATTCAGGGCATGATTTTCAGGCAGGAGATTCAGGGCAGGTGTTTCAGTGCAGGAGTTTCAGGGCATGAGATTCAGGGCATGAGATTCAGGGCATGAGTTTCAGGACAGGAGATTCAGGGCATGAGTTTCAGGGCGTGAGTTTCAGGGCAGGAGTTTCAGGGCATGTGATTCAGGGCGTGAGTTTCAGGATATGAGATTCATGGCATGAGTTTCAGTGCAGGAGTTTCAGGGCATGAGATTCAGGGCATGAGTTTTAGGACAGGAGATTCAGGGCATGAGTTTCAGGGCAGGAGTTTCAGGGCAGGAGTTTTAGGGCATGAGTTTCAGTGCATGAGTTTCAGGGCAGGAGTTTCAGGGTATGTGATTTAGGGCATGAGTTTCTGGGCATGAGATTCAGGGCTTGAGTTTCAAGGCATGAGGTTCAGGGCATGAGTTTCAGGTCATGAGATTCAGGGCATGAGTTTCAGTCCAGGAACTTGAAGGCATGAGATTCAGTGCATGAGTTTCAGAGCATGAGATTCAGGGCATGAGATTCAGTGCATGATTTTCAGGGCAGTAGATTCAGAGCAGGTGTTTCAGTGCAGGAGTTTCAGGGCATGAGATTCAGGGCATGAGATTCAGGGCATGAGTTTCAGGGCATGAGTTTCAGGGCAGGAGTTTCAGAGCATGTGATTCAGGGCGTGAGTTTCAGGATATGAGATTCATGGCATGAGTTTCAGTGCAGGAGTTTCAGGGCATGAGATTCAGGGCATGAGTTTCAGTGCATGAGTTTGAGGGCAGGAGTTTCAAGGCATGAGATTCAGGGCATGAGTTTCAGTGCATGAGTTTGAGGGAAGGAGTTTCAGGGCATGAGATTCAGGGCATGAGTTTCAGGGCATGAGATCAGGGCAGGTATTTCAGGGCATGTAATTCAGGGCATGAGTTTTAGGGCATGTGATTCAGGGCATGAGTTTCAGTGCATGAGTTTCAGGGCAGGAGTTTCAGGGCATGAGTTTCAGTCCAGGAACTTGAGGGCATGAGATTCAGTGCACGAGTTTCTGAGCATGAGATTCAGGGTATGTGATTTAGGGCATGAGTTTCAGGGCATGAGATTCAGGGCATGAGTTTCAGTGCAGGAACTTGAGGGCATGAGATTCAGTGCACGAGTTTCAGAGCATGAGATTCAGGGCATGAGATTCAGGGCATGATTTTCAGGGCAGGAGATTCAGGGCAGGTGTTTCAGGGCATGAGATTCAGGGCATGAGTTTCAGGACAGGAGATTCAGGGCATGAGTTTCTAGGCATGAGTTTCAGGGCAGGAGTTTCAGGGCATGTGATTCAGGGCGTGAGTTTCAGGATATGAGATTCATGGCATGAGTTTCAGTGCAGGAGTTTCAGGGCATGAGATTCAGGGCTTGAGTTTCAGGGTAGGTGATTCAGGGCAGGAGTTTCAAGACATGAGATTCAGGGCATGAGTTTCAGTGCAAGAACTTGAGGTCATGAGATTCAGTGCACGACTTTCAGAGCGTGAGATTCAGGGCATGAGATTCAGGGCATGAGTTTTAGGACAGGAGATTCAGGGCATGAGTTTCAGGGAATGAGTTTCAGGGCATGAGTTTCAGGGCAAGAGTTTTAGGGCATGAGTTTCAGTGCATGAGTTTTAGGGCAGGAGTTTCAGGGTATGTGATTTAGGGCATGAGTTTCAGGGAATGAGATTCAGGGCTTGAGTTTCAGGGCATGAGGTTCAGGGCATGAGTTTCAGGTCATGAGATTCAGGGCATGAGTTTCAGTCCAGGAACTTGAGGGCATGAGATTCAGTGCATGAGTTTCAGGGCAGGAGTTTCAGGGTATGTGATTTAGGGCATGAGTTTCAGGGCATGAGGTTCAGGGCATGAGTTTCAGGGCATGAGATTCAGGGCATGAGTTTCAGTGCAGGAACTTGAGGGCATGAGATTCAGTGCACGAGTTTCAGAGCATGAGATTCAGGGCATGAGATTCAGGGCATGATTTTCAGGGCAGGAGATTCAGGGCAGGTGTTTCAGGGCATGAGATTCAGGGCATGAGTTTCAGGACAGGAGATTCAGGGCATGAGTTTCAGGGCATGAGTTTCAGGGCAGGAGTTTCAGGGCATGTGATTCAGGCGTGAGTTTCAGGATATGAGATTCATGGCATGAGTTTCAGTGCAGGAGTTTCAGGGCATGAGATTCAGGGCATGAGTTTCAGGGCAGGTGATTCAGGGCAGGAGTTTCAGGACATGAGATTCAGGGCATGAGTTTCAGTGCAGGAACTTGAGGTCATGAGATTCAGTGCACGACTTTCAGAGCGTGAGATTCAGGGCATGAGATTCAGGGCATGAGTTTTAGGACAGGAGATTCAGGGCATGAGTTTCAGGGCATGAGTTTCAGGGCATGAGTTTCAGGGCAGGAGTTTTAGGGCATGAGTTTCAGTGCATGAGTTTTAGGGCAGGAGTTTCAGGGTATGTGATTTAGGGCATGAGTTTCAGGGAATGAGATTCAGGGCTTGAGTTTCAGGGCATGAGGTTCAGGGCATGAGTTTCAGGTCATGAGATTCAGGGCATGAGTTTCAGTCCAGGAACTTGAGGGCATGAGATTCAGTGCATGAGTTTCAGAGCATGAGATTCAGGGCATGATTTTCAGGGCAGGAGATTCAGGGCAGGTGTTTCAGTGCAGGAGTTTCAGGGCATGAGATTCAGGGCATGAGATTCAGGGCATGAGTTTCAGGACAGGAGATTCAGGGCATGAGTTTCAGGGCATGAGTTTCAGGGCAGGAGTTTCAGGGCATGTGATTCAGGGCGTGAGTTTCAGGATATGAGATTCATGGCATGAGTTTCAGTGCAGGAGTTTCAGGGCATGAGATTCAGGGCATGAGTTTTAGGACAGGAGATTCAGGGCATGAGTTTCAGGGCATGAGTTTCAGGGCAGGAGTTTCAGGGCAGGAGTTTTAGGGCATGAGTTTCAGTGCATGAGTTTCAGGGCAGGAGTTTCAGGGTATGTGATTTAGGGCATGAGTTTCAGGGCATGAGATTCAGGGCTTGAGTTTCAGGGCATGAGGTTCAGGGCATGAGTTTCAGGTCATGAGATTCAGGGCATGAGTTTCAGTCCAGGAACTTGAGGGCATGAGATTCAGTGCATGAGTTTCAGAGCATGAGATTCAGGGCATGAGATTCAGTGCATGCTTTTCAGGGCAGGAGATTCAGAGCAGGTGTTTCAGTGCAGGAGTTTCAGGGCATGAGATTCAGGGCATGAGATTCAGGGCATGAGTTTCAGGGCATGAGTTTCAGGGCAGGAGTTTCAGAGCATGTGATTCAGTGCGTGAGTTTCAGGATATGAGATTCATGGCATGAGTTTCAGTGCAGGAGTTTCAGGGCATGAGATTCAGGGCATGAGTTTCAGTGCATGAGTTTCAGGGCAGGAGTTTCAGGGCATGAGATTCAGGGCATGAGTTTCAGGGCATGAGATCAGGGCAGGTATTTCAGGGCATGTAATTCAGGGCATGAGATTCTGGGCAGATGATTCAGGGCAGGAGTTTTAGGGCATGTGATTCAGGGCATGAGTTTCAGTGCATGAGTTTCAGGGCAGGAGTTTCAGGGTATGTGATTTAGGGCATGAGTTTCAGGGCATGAGATTCAGGGCTTGAGTTTCAGGACATGTGTTTCAGGGCATGAGTTTCAGAGCAGGAGTTTCAGGGCATGTGATTCAGGGCGTGAGTTTCAGGATATGAGATTCATGGCATGAGTTTCAGTGCAGGAGTTTCAGGGCATGAGATTCAGAGCATGAGTTTCAGGGTAGGTGATTCAGGGCAGGAGTTTCAGGACATGAGATTCAGGGCATGAGATCCAGGGCATGAGTTTCAGGGCAGGAGATTCAGGGCAGGTGTTTCACTGCAAGAGTTTCAGGGCATGAGATTCAGGGCATGAGATTCAGGGCATGAGATTTAGTACAGGAGATTCAGTGCATGAGTTTCAGGGCATGAGTTTCAGGGCAGGCTTTGTAGGGCATGTGATTCAGGGCATGAGTTTCAGTGCATGAGTTTCAGGGCAGGAGTTTCTGGGTATGTGATTTAGGGCATGAGTTTCAGGGCATGAGATTCAGGGATTGAGTTTCAGTGCATGAGGTTCAGGGCATGAGTTTCAGGTCATGAGATTCAGGGCATGAGTTTCAGTCCAGGAACTTGAGGGCATGAGATTCAGTGCATGAGTTTCAGAGCATGAGATTCAGGGCATGAAATTCAGGGCATGATTTTCAGGGCAGGAGATTCAGGGCAGGTATTTCAGTGCAGGACTTTCAGGGCATGAGATTCAGGGCATGAGATTCAGGGCATGAGATTAAGGGCATGATTTTCAGGGCATAAGTTTCAGGACATGAGTTTCAGGGAATGAGATTCAGGACATGAGTTTCAGGGCATGAGTTTCAGTGCAGGAACTTGAGGGCATGAGATTCAGGGCATGAGTTTCAGGACAGGAGATTCAGGGCATGAGTTTCAGGGCATGAGTTTCAGGGCATGAGTTTCAGGGCAGAAGTTTCAGGGCATGTAATTCAGGGCGTGAGATTCAGGATATGAGATTCATGGCATGAGTTTCAGTGCAGGAGTTTCAGGGCATGAGATTCAGGGCATGAGTTTCAGGGCATGAGATTCAGGACAGCAGTTTCAAGACATGAGATTCAGGGCATGAGTTTCAGTGCATGAGTTTGAGGGCAGGAGTTTCAAGGCATGAGATTCAGGGCATGAGTTTCAGTGCATGAGATTCAGGGCAGGTATTTCAGGGCATGTAATTCAGGGCATGAGTTTCTGGGCAGATGATTCAGGGCAGGAGTTTTAGGGCATGTGATTCAGGGCATGAGTTTCTGTGCATGAGTTTCAGGGCAGGAGTTTCAGGGTATGTGATTTAGGGCATGAGTTTCAGGGCATGAGGTTCAGGGCATGAGTTTCAGGGCATGAGATTCAGGGCATGAGTTTCAGTGCAGGAACTTGAGGGCATGAGATTCAGTGCACGAGTTTCAGAGCATGAGATTCAGGGCATGAGATTCAGGGCATGATTTTCAGGGCAGGAGATTCAGGGCAGGTGTTTCAGGGCATGAGATTCAGGGCATGAGTTTCAGTGCAGGAGATTCAGGGCATGAGTTTCAGGGCATGAGTTTCAGGACAGGAGTTTCAGGGCATGTGATTCAGGGCGTGAGTTTCAGGATATGAGATTCATGGCATGAGTTTCAGTGCAGGAGTTTCAGGGCATGAGATTCAGGGCATGAGTTTCAGGGTAGGTGATTCAGGGCAGGAGTTTCAGGACATGAGATTCAGGGCATGAGTTTCAGTGCAGGAACTTGAGGTCATGAGATTCAGTGCACGACTTTCAGAGCGTGAGATTCAGGGCATGAGATTCAGGGCATGAGTTTTAGGACAGGAGATTCAGGGCATGAGTTTCAGGGCATGAGTTTCAGGGCATGAATTTCAGGGCAGGAGTTTTAGGGCATGAGTTTCAGGGAATGAGATTCAGGGCTTGAGTTTCAGGGCATGAGGTTCAGGGCATGAGTTTCAGGTCATGAGATTCAGGGCATGAGTTTCAATCCAGGAACTTGAGGGCATGAGATTCAGTGCATGAGTTTCAGAGCATGAGATTCAGGGCATGATTTTCAGGGCAGGAGATTCAGGGCAGGTGTTTCAGTGCAGGAGTTTCAGGGCATGAGATTCAGGGCATGAGATTCAGGGCATGAGTTTTAGGACAGGAGTTTCAGGGCAGGAGTTTTAGGGCATGAGTTTCAGTGCATGAGTTTCAGGGCAAGAGTTTCAGGGTATGTGATTTAGGGCATGAGTTTCAGGGCATGAGATTCAGGGCTTGAGTTTCAGGGCATGAGGTTCAGGGCATGAGTTTCAGGTCATGAGATTCAGGGCATGAGTTTCAGTCCAGGAACTTGAGGGCATGAGATTCAGTGCATGAGTTTCAGAGCATGAGATTCAGGGCATGAGATTCAGTGCATGATTTTCAGGGCAGGAGATTCAGAGCAGGTGTTTCAGTGCAGGAGTTTCAGGGCATGAGATTCAGGGCATGAGATTCAGGGCATGAGTTTCAGGGCATGAGTTTCAGGGCAGGAGTTTCAGAGCATGTGATTCAGGGCGTGAGTTTCAGGATATGAGATTCAGAGCATGTGATTCAGGGCGTGAGTTTCGGGATATGAGATTCATGGCATGAGTTTCAGTGCAGGAGTTTCAGGGCATGAGATTCAGGGCATGAGTTTCAGTGCATGATTTTGAGGGCAGGAGTTTCAAGGCATGAGATTCAGGGCATGAGTTTCAGTGCATGAGTTTGAGGGCAGGAGTTTCAGGGCATGAGATTCAGGGCATGAGTTTCAGGGCATGAGATTCAGGGCGGGTATTTCAGGGCATGTAATTCAGGGCATGAGTTTCTGGGCAGATGATTCAGGGCAGAAGTTTTAGGGCATGTGATTCAGGGCATGAGTTTCAGTGCATGAATTTCATGGCAGGAGTTTCAGGGTTTGTGATTTAGGGCATGAGATTCAGGGATTGAGTTTCAAGGCATGAGGTTCAGGACATGAGATTCAGGGCATGAGATTCAGGGCATGTGTTTCAGTGCAGGAACTTGAGGGCATGAGATTCAGGGCATGAGATTCAGGGCATGAGTTTCAGGACAGGAGATTCAGGGCATGAGTTTCAGGGCATGAGTTTCAGGGCATGAGGTTCAGGACATGATTTTCAGTGCAGGAGATTCAGGGCAGGTGCTTCAGTGCAGGAGTTTCAGGGCATGAGATTCAGGGCATGAGTTTCAGGACAGGAGATTCAGGGCATGAGTTTCAGGGCATGAGTTTCAGGGCAGGAGTTTCAGGGCATGTGATTCAGGGCGTGAGTTTCAGGATATGAGATTCATGGCATGAGTTTCAGTGCAGGAGTTTCAGGGCATGAGATTCAGGGCATGAGTTTCAGGGCATGATTTTCAGGGCAGGAGATTCAGGGCAGGTGTTTCAGTGCAGGAGTTTCAGGGCATGAGATTCAGGGCATGAGATTCAGGGCATGAGTTTCAGGACAGGAGATTCAGGGCATGAGTTTCAGGGCATGAGTTTCAGGGCAGGAGTTTCAGGGCATGTGATTCAGGGCGTGAGTTTCAGGATATGAGATTCATGGCATGAGTTTCAGTGCAGGAGTTTCAGGGCATGAGTTTCAGGGTAGGTGATTCACGGCAGGAGTTTCAGGACATGAGATTCAGGGCATGAGTTTCAGTGCAGGAACTTGAGGTCATGAGATTCAGTGCACGAGTTTTAGAACGTGAGATTCAGGGCATGAGA